>NW_024581091.1:90211-242438 GCF_017639235.1 Corvus kubaryi | reverse complement strand
CTGGCCCCCATTTTGTGTGGGGCAGAGGGTTGGCCGCCATGGCTTTGAGGGGTTGCTCGCTATGTCATGCAGGGTGAGAGCTGCTCGCCATTCTGTGGGCACTGTAGTGAGGCTGCAGCTGCTTCTTCTGGTTGGGGTGCACTGAGATGGGAGAGGAAACAAATAGCACAGGTTGCTTTGATAAAAAGCAGCGCCTACCCACCTCCTGCCCTAGAGGATTTGCTTATTAAGCTGTTAATATTGAAGGAGTCATGCTTTGTCTTAGTAGGTAAAAAGTTTGAAAACATACAAAAATGCCCACACTGTCCAAAACCCTTTGTGAGGTTTTCCATGCTGATCATTATATATGTCTGCTGGAAACGCAGCTTGTTGGTCTTAATATCTGTAGCTTTGTTGCCTGTTGAGGTGAGACCTTTTTGAAGTTACAGTAGGGCTTTCTGCAGTCCTACTGTACGATGAACATACTGTGTCTGTATTTAAGTCTTATTATGAAGTATTTGTTGCATAGTTGTCTTTGTAGAGGGCTTTAGGATTTATTTTGGGGTGACCTGCTGTGTGAGGCCACCTCAGAAACCACAAGGGGTGTTCTCTATCTATAAACACTGACTGGGAAATGGGTTGTAGAAGCCTTTTGGTTAAGTGTTAATAAGGAACTGACTAACGGAGTGGGGAAAACACAATATGTTCTGTTCTGATGGCTGTCCTTTCTTTCCCTTTTATCCTTCTTTCTGAAGTGCCTGATTGTCCTTACTGGGATGGTGAGTCATCTGGGAACATAGAAACAACTGTGGTATCCAGCAGGATGCAGACTTCAAGATGTAACTGTATTCAAAAAATAAAAGTATTTAGGGAAGGGGGAGTGAGCTAGAAATTGCTGTTCATTACCTGCTGGAGATTGATGAACTCTGGTGGGAAAAGTAGGCTGTATCCTGCATCCATTGTTGATGCACAGGTATCTAGAGCTTTGCAAGTGTGCATCTGACTGAAGCAATCTGATACAATTTCTGTGTAAGAGCTTCAGAGCCAAAAGCTCCACCTTGTTCACTACAAGTGTCAGGAGTAACCCTGGACAGAAAATGGGTTACAGCAATATTATTTGTTGTCTCTACTTATGTAATTTGGTTATTTATTTTATTGTATCTTTTTTGTTTGCTTTGGCTGTCTGGTCTTGAAGCATTTTGATTTATCTGCAGAACTTGACTGATCCTAAAGAGAAGTAGGAGCACAGTAAATCATGGGCCAGTTCAGACTTCCTATATTAAAGGAATCTTTGTTTATGCAACAAGGATTCATTCAGCAACATCCCCCTGCACAACATATTGGGTGTTTGCCGTGTTAACTCTTTGAGTTTAGTTTTGCTGGTGCAAACAACGGTACAGCTCCAGGAGATGAAACTGCTGACCTCTCTCTCCCAGGGGTTCTCTTTGAAGGCTGCTTTGACCACTTATGGCCAAGGTGAGTTCCCACAACTTATGTGTTGCCTTTAGCATTAAAGTTGTGCTTGCTGAAAACTGGTGAGAAGCTTTAAGAAATGCATCCCTTGCTTCATTTGAGCATTATTTATTAAGGTGCTCTGGGTGTTTGAAGGTGATGTTTCTGGGGTAGAAGGAAGACTGTGCCGTGACCAGCATGTGGGATTTGTGTGAGGCACAGATTCAGGTGAGGAAATGGTGTGCAACCTCAAGTCCTGTCAATCTTCCAGGAGTTGAGAGGTCTTGGCGTAAGTTAGAAGTCCTGTTAGAGAATTTGAATCTCAGGGGATGCTTACAGGCATCTGATGGATGGGAATGTGTTTCCGGCATCCAGGCTGGCTGGGTTTGAAGGAGTGACACAGTGCTGTAAATACCCTTGTCGTTTATGTTAGGTCAGATGGTGAAGTGTTGTTTTATGAGCTTACCTCTGAAAAGATGGAGGGTGTCCAGACCTCATTCATCTTCTGCAGTGTTTCTAAATGTTGTGGTTCCTTTTATTCTTAAGGGGGGGAGGGGAAGTAATTCTAGATTATTTATGTATCTGTATATTCAGAAAATAGCAAACTGAGGGCAGTTTGCATTTTATAGCTCCTCTGCACCATCACAAATAGCTTGTACCCAAAATCTTTGGGTTAAAACCAGCACAAACACCCCCTCTCCCCGAACGCACTCCCACACATGCAGCTCCAAGAGGAAAAAAATAGACTTTGTGATTAATTGTGGAGTGTTTGGTATGTGATCTAAGCTCGTAAGTGGCTCTTGGATCCCACGAGCAGAACCCTTCTGAAGCATCCTTTGTAGGCTCTTTGAGTGTACTCAGAGACGTTTTTGTTTGTTGTTTTATCTTTCTAAAATCTAGCTTTCCCCCCTGTTCTGGGTGTGGGATGGCTGCCAGTACTTGGTGACCCGTGACCCCCAGCTGCTGCTGTGCTCAGGAATGCTCGTTGGGCTCCAGCGGCACTGGGCGATGGAGGCTGCCCTTCCCTCTGATGTGTGCCCAGCGTGGGTGGTGGGAGCTGGCAGGGGAAGGGGCAAGGCTTGGGTAGGAGCAGAACTCTCGTGGCGGCACAGGAGCTTTCTGGGAACTCGAGCTTGCTCAGGCTGGATGTGAATAGCCTGGCCTCGGTTCAAGACGGTTTTAGTTCCTGCCGGGAACAGCAGCTGGTCGGTGCACAGAAGCCAAAGCCCGTAGATTTGCCCAGCGTAGCACTCAGGGGCATCACATGCTGCATGTACAGCTCTTGTAACACTGTAAACTTTGGGAATTTTTAGATCCAGAGCATGTCACTAATCATTTAGTCTTAGATTGCCTATAAATAGCTTCTTGTATCTGAACCTGCCCTTTAATGAGGCTATTTCTATCACGGGCAGAGGCTTGCACTGGAAATGCTCTACCTGGGATCCCTGCTGGGTCCTTTGTTGTCTTGCTGTGCATTCTCTGCTCTCTCCTGGCTGGCTGGTATTTGACAAGGAGGGTGTTCCAAACAATTTTAAGCTGCTTTGGTATGGACACTGTTGGGCTATACCTGAAAACCAGAAAATAAAGCTGACACTCCTGGATCTGGTTTGAATTTTTCTAACAAGGGTTCTTTTAGCAGGGACCAAGAGCACACATGGTTTGTCAGATGACAATAATTGATGAAAAGATGCCATTGCAGTCCTATTTTTACCCCCCCATGCCAAGCGAGTGTCAGCACAACCTTCTTCAGGCTTTACTGAGAGCAAGAACAGGCTGTTCCCAAGGGTCACAGTGTGCTGAAAGCAATGGATAATAGACTTCCTACCTGCTGGGTCCAAGCCTTGCATAAGCAATGTGCAAATTTGTGGCTGAAAGTTTCACAATGGCCTATTTTGAGCTGACAGATTTCTTGTGTATTTGTTTGCAAACAGTCAACATGGCTTAGGAAGGTCTTTGGAGAAGGAGCCCAGATTCCTGCTATTTGAGCACTCATCTCATTCCTGTTACAGGAATAGCAAGCTGTTATGTGTGTTGCCTCACCAATAGAGGGGGAATTTCATATTCAGCAAACCTTTGCTTTATATTAATCATCCAAATGGGTCACTTGCTGAAGCAAGCAAAAGTCCCAAACAATAAACTTGATTTTTAGTAATGCTTTTATGGGAATGATGAAGTTGCAAGGATGCAATTGGAGAAAATTATTTATTAATTTAAAAAAAGAGAGTGAGAAGAGCAGACGATCTTAAGTTTCTGTGGCACTAAAATGACCAAGGAGCAAGCCTTATGGGTCTCAAAATGACAGGTGGGTAAGTCAGAGCAAGTGGGGAGCCAGAAGAGTTGGGTATAAATATTTGGAAGTAAAATCACCTCTGCAAAACTCCTTTTGGCTCCAGTGGCTGCCAGTTCCCCTTCTGTTTGTTCAGCTCAAAGAAGAGAGTCTATATTTAGTAAAGCAAATGTGTATGAAATCTATATCAAAGCATTCTACGTGACAGGTTTTGGAGGTGGTGGTGAGATTTGGTACAAGGTGCAGGCACTGCAGAAAATCAATTGATGCTCTATTTTTATAATATGAAATTACTTAATCAATTACATACTCAGCATGGGCTAATGAATGATAACCTCTTATCCCCTAGCCTAACACTGCTCCTGGCAGGTGTTTTAGTTGATTCTGGCCTTGGCACTCGTGTTTGAACTAAGCTGTTGCTGCTCCCTTGATGCAACTCTTCTTCACTTGACAAAACTGGGGTCTCCTTTGCAATAGTATTTTTAAAAACACCAGATTGCTGATGATTCAGTGCAGAGGTGAGGGGCAAACCTTGGCATCTCCAAGAGCAGTGCTGGGGGTGGAAGAAAGCTCTGGTTATTTGTAATGTGACCTGACACAGCCTTTGCTGCAACTAAACATAGTTTGGTATTCTCTGCACCTGTCAGCCTCCTTTTTGCTGTGCCCATTTTGGAGGGGTGCACCCAGACCTAGACCTTTACCTGGAGCTGCCTCCCACATGTTTGAAGGGCAGTTGCTCACCTTTTTGTGTTCTGCTAAGGGAAAAAGTTATTTAAACCTCTTGGAGAATCTGTCCTTTGAGGCATTTGGAAGATGAGGAGAGAGGCAACCTGTACTGCTGCTGTCCCATGGAGCTTTAATTTGAGTAGTGCCTGTGGGAGCTTTGGCACTGAACTTTATGGGGTGTATAAGAGCAGCATGCTCCTCTCTCCCTGTAACAATTTCCCCTCGAAGTATGGCTGTATTGCATCTGTGACTTCTTTTTTCCTTTTCATCAAGGTTTTGCAGATTAGAGATGCATTTCAGTCAGGGAAAATTGCTGAGCAACATCATTGTGGGGTTTTTTTTGAAATGAGTAATAGAATATCATGATGACTGTGATCCTAATTATGATCTATCAATTTGAAATCCTAGAAATGCCATGTTTTGTAAAAACAAGCTCCTAGTGAACCCTCCAGCTTACTCCAATACTGTTGCTATGACAAACCAACCCCAGAGCATAAAGCAATTATCTGCCCAGTCCTGCTGCTGTTCAACAAAGATTTCAGGGAGTTGGTCACCTTAGTTTCAGCTTCAAATCCCTTATTTAGTCTGTGTTGCTTCTGCGAAAGTAACAAAATCCATTTTCACTGGAGGGCGGCGAACTTCAGGTCTGCATGAAGGACAGGTTTTTAATACTTTGTAGTTAAGTTCTACTTCTGGAATGCACTGCCAATGATTATTTAGAATAAGTGAGCTAATGTTGCAACACACATCTTGATGTAAACTGAATGTGTGTAAGAGGTTGGAGAGATAAAAGTGTAGCAGTACCCATTTTGTCTCGATTTTTAATTCAGATGGATTTTAAATGGAGTTTCTAAGGCTTGTACATGCAACCTGAAGAATTAATCTATAAGTGCACAGTGGCTCATTGTTGCAGAATATGTACTATCTTTGTTTAACAATTCCCAAAAGAAATTATTTTGTACTTGACACAGTTGCTCATCTGTAGAATATACAGCCTTGTAAAAAAGGTTCTATCAAGTCTTATTCCAAAGAGAACACTGCTTTTTGTTGAAAGATAATTGAAGGCTTACATGATGTCTGTTCTTTTGCTGTGGCAATATATGTTTTTGAAGATCTACTTGGCAGCATATGTATCATATACTTCATAAAGAAATTGCAGTGACCCTCTAGACTGACTTTTCCGGTGAAATGGCACATTCCAGCACGTTATGACACACTCATCTGGAAGAAAAAAATAGGAAAATACTGGCTTAAGGTACATTCTAAAGAGATATTTTCATATTGTAGGAAACTGAAAGGATTAGAGCAGGAAAAGTAAGTATTGAGAAATCAAAGACAGTAAAAATTTCTTACTATAAACGGGTGGTTTCTAGAATGTTTCTTAAACTCTTGAGATCTGTAATTGGCATATTGACTGTAGTTGTCATAAAATAACCCTGACCTAAATGCAGTTACCAATATAAATGTGTTTTCTTTGATATAGGAGTGAAAAATAAAAATAAATCCTCTCCTTTAGAGATGACACAAATATGTATTTTTGGTCCCTGTTTGTAGGCAGATGGAATGATGTATGGCAGAACACTTACCATGGTAACATAGATTATGACAGCTGAGACATTGACTATTTTACCCTTAAGATCCAGTGGAAGCCACAAAATGACTATAAAAGGTAACACTTCTATTGCATTTTTAATTATGTTAATGACTGTGTATTTCACTCAGAGCCCATTTAGTGTGTAATTTATATAATTCATGCGATGTAAATATCAAATCTAGAGGAACATAAACATGCATATAGAAATAGTACACATTTGGAGAAATCCTTTTCTTCTACTGGCCAAGGATCTGCACTTGGCATTTTGTGTTGGTTTTCTATACCTCCTGTGGATGGAAAACCTGTGCAAATGTAATTTTATCTTTTGCTTGTAACTAAACGTCTCTGTTAAGGATGATATTTTGGCGAAAGCAGTGTGGCATCTAGATGTGTGCTGCTTACATTACACCAGTCCTTAGACTGATGAGTTATTCTATGGGAAGCTGGAAAACTGATGTGAAAATTTTACACTGGTGGCCGGAAACAGTTGGAAACAAGGAAGCAGGAAAGATGGGAATATTCTATTTTCTAAGTCTAAATGAAATGTTGCAGGTCACAGGTGAAGTTACTTTTGTCTTGATTTAGGCAGCTTTTGATTTGTATCACCCACAATAGGAGATAGAACACAAGGAAGTTTTAAAAGGGCAGATCAGCATCTATGTCAGTTAAAAAAAAAAATTAAGAAGTCTGTATCAGGTTTTTGAGATGAGTTGTCATCAATCATGATTCCCTGCCATGAGCACTCATGTCTCGCCTTCTTGAGGAAGGAACATTCAGTAATCCTGCTTTACCTGGCAAGTGCTCTGCTCAGCTGGCATTGAGCTACTCCTCCAAAGAAGACAGTGTCAGAGCAGCTCTGAAACACGGTGTGGAACAGCAGCTACATCAGCTGTGGTCCCAAATGTAAGCTCCACGGAGTTGCCTTGTGTTTTGGTTTACTTCATTTTGAAACTGCAGGGATTAAAGACCAGTTGGTGTTACTCTGAATATGGGGGAAAAAACCCCCACAACTATTAAAGAAACCCCCAAACAAACCACCAGTCTTGGTGTTGCCATCAGAGCCCAGTGTTCGGCTGTGCTGCCAGACACAAACACTATTGAGAAGGGGTTGCTGGTGTACGTTAGTTGACAAGACAAATATTTCACTTCCGACTCCAAATTTACATTGTTGGGATTGCTCATGAGGAATTTGGACACCAGTAGACATGGGAAATGCTTGTGTTTACCCAGATGCAAGAACTTTAGAAAAAAAGTCATCCAACTAACCAAATATTTGAACAGCATACACATTTCAGATATCCAGTGTACAAATGTGTTTGTGTATCACACTGTCCTCCGTGCCTTAAGGGTTTTTAAATGCCCTTGCAAAGGAAGGCCTGTAGTTAAACATCTGCACTGGTTGAAGAACCCTGTAGGCACATGTGCAAGATTGCCTAGTTTGTGTAGTTGGGCAGTCTCTGAAGAGAGAACTCAGTAGGAAAAATCCCACTGTGTTCAGCCACTGATCTACAGAATTATTACATTTGGCCCTAAGTACTTTTTAATTCAATTTGGTTTGTATTTCCTAAGCTTTTTCATATGTTGGGTATTGGAAGTTGTTGTTTACTGTAGGTTTGCCAGAGCTAGCAAAGGTTGGACCTATTAAACCTGTATGACAAGACCTCTCAGATAATGAGATCTTGAAATTAGCAACATGATCTTCATTGTTGATACTTGTTCGTCTTGTGAGAGGTTGGATTTGCACCTATTGGAGACCAGATCTTGATTTCACATCTCTCTGCAAAAACTCGTCAGGCACACTGCTGTTTGCTCACAGAGAGGAAAATTGCTAGAGCTGAGGTAAGGATGTAGCTTTTGCTTGGAAACATCTGCACCCAGGCATGATGGTTTGTATCCTCACCTCTGGAATTGCCCTGCTGGATTATCAGCTGCTTGCAGGCACAGTTGTATTGGAAGCGTGGTTAACTTCAAGGTGCTGCTGGTGAGATGGAAGGGTAAGATTAAAAAAAAGATCTTTCCATCCTGGTGTCATATATATTAATGCATAAATAACTGATATATTGGAGTAGCTTTAAGCTAATAATTTGTAGCTTTGTAAGAAAAATGAATATGCAGCTTCCAAAATGTCAGTAGCACCTTTTTCATATCAGTTTCCCTGTTGGGAGCACTGCTGATTGTACAGCTTTTGTGTATTTGCTAGACATAACTGTGGTATTCGCTGTATTGCTTGATGATTGCAAGACCTCAACACTGAAATACTCTTAAAAAGCAAAATTAGGCAGTGATGGAGTGTTTGGGCAGCAAGTCCCAAGCAATATTATTTTGAATGACTGATCTCCCCCACAGAGGAAGAAACAAACAGGATGCTTGGCTGAAAGGGCCTTAAACCCAAACCTGGCTGTGTCAGCTCTTCAGCCTCGTGTTTTGAGTGACTGCGGTTGCTTGTTTGTTCTATTTGTTGGGCCAGTGCTCGTGGTTGTTATGTAGATGTGTCCAGAGGGTAAGTTCTATTTAACCAAAGAGATTTCCAGTAATACTCTTTTCTTGGAAGTGCCTGCCTGGCTGTTTTTTTATAGAATGGTTTACCAGATAAATCAAAACAGTTTTTGAAAAATGCCCTTGAACTGTAGGCCAGGCCTCCATACATGCATCCTCCCTTCTTTCAGCCAAAATGTCAGTGTAGGGCTTGATCAAAGCATTTTCCTCTGGAAATATTCAAAATTGTGAAAGATGAGACATAAAATTTCTGATAGAAAATTATTATTAACCAGTAAGAATTGTTGAGAGGATGGAGCATATCTGTAACTCTTGACCTTGGTCTAATGGGAATCTATGGGAATAAGAGTATCTAGACACTTATTTTGGGAAGCAGTTTACTTGGAGTTTTCTCTTTATTAGCCGCCTAAGAATTAATTTCAGACAGACATTTCCCATACACATTTTCTTAAAATGTGACTCATCTTGCAACTTTAATGTTCAAATAATTCAGGCGTCTCCTAGAGCAATTCTGATGGCTGCAAAGCTGCATTTCTTCCTCTCATTTCCTTCTAATGCTTTAGCAGTGTAGATTGGAAGGTGTTTTTGTCGAGGCACAGCCTTGAGTCGTGCCAGGCCAAGATGCTGATGGATTCAGACAGTCTGGTTTGCCAAAGCAGCTGTTCTTTAAAACTGATACTAAAACAAACCTGGCTTTTGTGAGCATCAGCAGGGGAAATTCAGGTTGAAAGGTTATGGTTTTAAAAAAATGACACCTTTCATGTGACAGCCAGTTAACTTGTTCACCAGCAAAAGAAAACAAGCTAGGACTTGAAGTGCTCTGAAACTCTTTTGGTGGTATTTGTCACATATCTTCTTTCAAGTCCAAAAGCTGTGAAATTCTTCTTTAAAAAGTAACTGGTAAACCTTTTCCTAAAATAAATGTTTTCTTGTTGCTTTTTTTGCACAAACCATTTGTTAAGAGGTAAATTACAAGTATTGAGGAAGGCAATACTCTTCACAGAGGGGGCCCTCTGTAAAAACTGCATTTAACTAAGAGCAATAGCAAAAACAAAAGAGGATAACTTTTGTACAGGGAAGTTGGGGAGGGTCACTTTTAATGGGAATTGAAAGATAGACGGGAGAGAGAAGAGGTAAACAAAACTGAGAGTGGGAAGGAAGCAAAGAAAAAACAATGGAAGGCATCAAAGCAATTGGAAATGAAAGCAGAATACTTTCAGCTTTGTCCCACTGTTGAGAAATTACAGCCCAAAATATCTTTCTGATACGTGAAAGGATAAGCATTTAAGATATGCTCTTCTTTTATTTAATAAGTATGTGAAGGGCATGCTTTTTTTAATGAGCAAATATCTGAGAACCAGAGTGGCTGATTTCAGTCACAAAACCCAATTCCTTTAATTATTCTTTCACTGGTGGGGAGAAAATGAAATTGTGCTTTTATGGGTGTTGCAAAGTATTTTTTTGACATCTTGGGATGAGTTGCAGAATGAAAATGTCAGAGAGAAAAAGGAATCAAGTGCAACTAGCTGGTCATCATCTTACCGGTGGGGGCATCTTAGAAGCAGCAGAGCATGGGCTGTTTTGGCTGAGACTGCCAGGTTAGCACCTCTGCAGTGTATCTGATTCCCAGGGAGGTCTTATGGTATCAAATGACACAGTTGATAGGAATTCCACAATGTTGTTTCTTCTCAGGTATTTTTTCAGACTAGAGCTGCTTGAGATCTGATTATCTCAGTCTAAAATCTGTTCTCTCAGTACGTATTCGTAGCACGAACCTTGCAAATTTTTTGGGAGGAAAAAAAGAGCAGAGGTGTTGAGTTTAGTGAGATATCTTTATCCTAAGCCTGTCCTGCTACACCTCCATAGGCCAAGTGAGAATGGTGAGGAAGTTATGAATTGCCAGCCCGTGTTTATTTCCTCCATGTAAATAGCACGTGTTTTCAGTCTTTGCTGTTGCTTAATATTGATTCTCTGTCTGGGGATACAAAAAGTAAATAAGTCAGATGTGTGAAATGTTTGCTGATTTTCCCAGGGATATGCAAAGTTGGCTCTGGGTAACTACTTGCCCTTCCTGCCAGACTCCTCCATCCGTGGGCTTTGAACTCATCCCTGTCTTCAGCTTGTAAATGCTCACTCTCAGTGCTGTACTTGGCACGCCTTTAGGAGACACTTGAGCGAGTTTGCTCCTACAGCAGCACACTGTGTGTGTTCCCACTGCTTCTCTCTACACCCTTGAACAATTAGAGCCCAACAGCAAGTGCAGTGGAGAGGGGAAATATTCAAGATTTATTGTGGAGTCTGAGTTTCTGTTTTCCCAAAACAAGAGCTTTCTTTTAGTGGTATTCAGCAAGCGGCCTTTCTCACAGGAACTGTGCCAGAAGATGGCATTGCTGTACACAGAGCACTCATCTCCATTGCAACAAGTCATTAAGAGGAGTGGAAAAACTGCAGCCTCCGAGTCCATTAGACTGAGTCAGGCTGACAGGAAACGAATCTGCCTTCATATTGCATGTCAAGGACGGTTCCATTAAAATATATAGTGTGCTAGGGGTGTTTTTGTTTTTAATTGTTGCTGTTTAACAAGAAGCTTTTGTTTCAAAGTACAGATTCATCTGTAGGCTAAGGGGGTGGATCTCAATACTGAGAACTCTTTTTATTTTCAAGTGAAAAAAGGGGACACTATAAAAATCCTCCCTCTTCACACTGCCTCCTGCCAGCATCTTGCTCTTCAGGCTCTGCTCATTTTCCTTCACACACAGTCTCCCAGCCAGCCTTCAGGTGCAGTGGGAAAAGTATTCTTAATAAATTTGGTTTGGGAATGGCCTATGTGTAAGGGTAAGTAACTCTTGGCACACTCCAAAGGCTTCTGGAGTGAGTTTAATCCCAGAAGATAGTAAGCATCCCTTGGGGGTAGGTGAAAGCCTGAGGAAGAGTTGGACTCAATTAGCAAAAATGTGATTTTTCCAAGTTTGTGCTTTATAGCAAATTTTTTCATCTCAGTGAGTGAACGTTGTAGCTCTGATTTCCACAGGCTGTAGGATGAATTGATGTGATAAGACTGCAGTTTGTCCTGGGGGGAAAAAATCGGAATCTGAGTTTTGCTGGATACTGTAGAATAGATCCAGCCTGTGGATCCACGCTTGTGTAAGGATTACAGTGTGATCGTCTCTGGGAATGCTGATGGAAGCTACCTGTTGTGGTTCCAGCTCCCCAGGGAATTGTTAGGTTTGTTGGAAAGCTGTTTGTTCCTGCTGTGAGCTTTGGAAAAAGCCTTAGTTTGGCTCATGCTGGTGGCTGAACTGCAGGAGACACCCTCCTTAGCTTGTGGCCCTAACACTGAACAGAGATGCATAGAAATTTAATTAGGAAGACATAATGCTGGAAATGAAAAAATACCAGAGGACTTCCTTTTGCCAACTCTGTAAATGAAGTTAGATTCTCTTACCAGTAAGGCTTTGAGGGGAAGGAAAGGGAAGGCAAACAACAGTGAAGAAAAATGGAAAGAATGTAGAACAATTGTTTGAAGCTACCCTTTGAAGCAAAAAAATTACTCCTCAGCATCCTTTGCTTGCTAATTTGGCCATGTGAGATCTCCTGATGGGTTTCCATTTAAAACCCCTAGGTTTTGGAAGCACCATCCTTTTTCTTTGCTTTTCTTTGCTTTTCCCATTGCTTGGTCAAATGGCTCTGTGGGATTTGGTTTGGGGTTAGTGGTGGATAGATAAGGTGGAGACCCGAATATGTGAGTAGATATTATCCTGCCCTCTCTGCAGGTGGAGACTCCCCTGGGAAGAATATGGATCTGCTTCTATAAAATTTCTGATCCATCCCTTCAGGAGCAGTTCCTTTTGGGAGGGATCTGTTGCTGTTACCTTCATGAAGTAACTGTCATGGAGAATGGAACTTAAAAAATCCCAAACCAACCACGTTGCCTTTGAAACACATGAGGCTCTGATCTCCAGTAGTCCAAACCTGTTCTGTAGGCCTGGGCTAATTGCATTTGGCAACTGCTGCTCTGTGGCTTGCTCTGCCCGGAAGGTGATGATTGTCCTTCCTTTAGTGGTTTAGGAGACAGCGCATGAAGGGCTCTCCTCCATCTGGCCTTTGTCAGCTTAGTTCTGAAGGGATTGATGCTGGAGAGAATGTTTTTCTTTAGTAGCCTGTTACTGTGCAGAAAATGTATTTAATGGTGAAACCATTGAAACATTCCTAGCAGGAGAAAACTACTTGTTCTGCTGGTTGATGGGAGGTTGTTTTGGTCACTTCTTTTTGTTAAGTTGTGATGTGAGAAAGGTAATTTAACTCCATGTTGGGCAAGACATTCTGAAGCTCAGTGGGTATGGATGCATCTTTGGATAGTAACCTGTCGGTTTAGCTTTTTATTTGTGTATTTTAATTTGAGCTGAGTCACAAGTGATCAGCCTTTGGCTTGAGCTCAGTGGCATGTTCCATTCTGCCCACGGCAAGGCAACCGGACTGCTCAAATGTCAGGAAATGAAACGTGGAAGAACAGCTTTAATTAGTGAAATGACCTGCTCCCCCTAAGAGCTGCTTTGACACCCAATTCGCTAAGCAGCATTGAAATACTGCTGTTTTCCCCATCTTCCCAAAGCTCCTGTGCACGTGTATATATGTGTATTTACTTATTAAAAAACCCTCTTCTATGGCTGTGCTGGGCCTGCTTCAGAATTTCTTTTACATTTGGGATTTGTTCCTGTGTAATTCCAGAAGGGGTTAGATTGGAAGTGGGTGCAGTATTATGCTGAACTCTTTATGCACTTGGAGCTAAAAGCATTATTGATTCCATTTGCTATGAATGAAACAACTTAGATGTATCTGGAAAATGAGAGAAGGAGGAATGGGGAAAAATAAATGAATGTTTCATGCCACATATTTCAGTGCAGCAATTTCCTAGCTTTCTTTATTCCTGACTTCTTCATGTTGTACTTGGTGCATGTTTCGTGCTGCAGGATTCAGATTGTCCTGCCTCATCAGGCTGCACACACAGTACCAGAGCTTGCTTTGGTCTCAGAATGATGTTGTAGGTCACATAGTCATTTTATGTCAGTGATGTGGAAGCATAACGTAATTAATTTGGAGGGGGGAGGGTATGTACAGAAAGAGATCTGTTAAGATAGGCTAGATTTTTATTTTTTTAAACCTCATTTACAGTTTTAATGGCAGTATTGAGAGCTGTTAGGTCTTTCTCAGTGTTGGTTCCGGACAGCATTGACAAGAGCTAATGTGTACAGCTTCTTTCTGTTTTTGCATTTCTTCATACTTCCTGTTCCCTTTAACCCTTGCTCCAGTCTCCTGATTTTTGCAGCACACCAGAGGGTATTTTGTGTTTCTTCTTGATGTGTGGGTTAATATTTTCTTACTAAATTTATCAAACCTTATGTGGCTGAAACAATTCTGGCTTCAATGTCCATGTGCTTGCACTACAAGATTTTGTATGCTTAATTGTTGAGGGTTTTTTTGGAAAAGTGCACAGCTGTGGAAAATACTTGGTGCCCTTTACTGTAAGTTCCTGTTGTTGCACTGAGGAAACTCTAAAATTTGCAAAGCACCACACTTTGTCCATTCTATGCCAAAGTGATGGTGCCATAGAAGAAGAATGAGATGTTACCTGTCATCTTTGAACCAGATGGTATTTTCTGAGTGCCACTGTGTTCTGTGCTTTGCACAGCCCATGCAGGTGAACGTCTCCTCAGACCACATGAGCCAGCATGTGGAGCAAAGTGATGTGGAGCTGTTGAACCAGGGGTCTGTGTTGTGCTGTGTCTCACTGGAGGTGGTGACATGCTGTTTTCTCTCTGCCAGCCCTGTCCCATGACATGCCTTTCCTTCTATTCCTCGTTCTCTTAGCCTCTCCTCTTCCAGGGTTTTGCCTTTGGATGTTCCTTGGAGTACTGGCTAATACTTAATTTCTCACTCCAGCTTTGTACCTCAAACAGGTCATTTCAGCCTGGAGAAGAGAATGCTCTGGGGAGACCTTCCAGTACCTCAGTGGGCTCCGAGAGAGCTGGAGAGAGCCTTGTCATAAGGGCATGGAGTGACCATGCAGAGGGCAGGGTTAGATTGGATATTAGGAAGAAATTCTTGGCTGTGAGGGTGGTGAGGCCCTGATTGGGGCCAGAGAAGGACCAGGTTGCCCAGAGAAACTGTGGCTGCCTCATCCCTGGAAGTGTCCAAGGCCAGGTTGGATAGGGCTTGGGGAAACCTAGTGTGGTGGCAGGTGTCCTTGCCCATGGCAGGGGGGTTGGAAGGAGATAATCTGTAAGATCCCTTCCAACCCAAGCTGTTCTGTGATTCCATGATTATTTTAGCATAGCTGTAGTCTTAGAAGTATATCATAATGCAGCAGTAAAGCAAAATTAGACGTCTTTAGACAAAACTAGCAGCATTTGCTGGCCTCGTCGTGGCTCAGCAAAGCTGTTTGGAAGCAGCTGCTTTGCTTAGTTTCCCCCTTTTCCCGGCTCCCAGCACAGCTCCTGTGCTTGGCTTATCCATAACTCGCCAGCCTCTGTCCCAGAGGTACCCTCTGTCCGTTGCTGGGGGAAGAGGGGAGTGGCGGCACGAAACACAGCGGTGTATGCGCGTAGTCTGTCAGAGGCTGTGGTTCCTCTATCCGCCCCTCGTGAGAGCCGAGCCTGGAGGGTGCCCACGCAGGTTCCTCCCTCCCCGCTACGGACGCGGATTACAGAGGGGGAACCGGCAGAGGGGCGGTGCGGGGCCGAGGCCGCCTCCACGGGTGTCACGGCGGGCTGGGAGCCTCCGCCCCGCCGCTGTCCGCGAGTGGGCGGGGGTCCCGCCTGTCCCCACCGCCCGGCGGGGGCAGCAGCGGGCTCCGTGCCGTCCTGCGTGCTCGTGTTCCAGATCTGGCGTGAGCAAGCTTGGACATACCGGGAGAGGAGGGAGGGGAGAGGGAGGGCTCCCTGCTCGGCGCTGTCACAGGCGGGGGGCGGCTGGCAGCGCCCGCGGCTTGCGGCAGCACCGGCGCTGTGGCTGGCGGCTTGCGGGAAGCCGGCGCTGAGGAAGGAATACACCCGTCAGTAAGTTACCCGGGGTCCCTGTCCATCCGGGAGCCCGTGCACGGGTGTCGTGTTTCGTGGCTGTGGCTTGGGTGGTGGGGTTTTGTGGTTTTTCTTTTTCCCGTTGGTATTTGCCAATGGCAACTGCGGAGCTTGTCCTGTGTAAGGAATTATTAAAATGTAAGTAACTGGCAGGGATAATAGAAATTTATTTTTTCCAGCAGAAGCAGGAAGTCTTCCTTCTGCCAAAGTAACGCGTCAGGCAGATGAAGGGATCGGGTAGGAGCCCCCATTCTTGTTGCTGGGTGCAGAGAGAATTTTCTATGCCATCTCATAGCCGTGTAGGGTTGGTAGGCACAGGTGTTCTTGCTGCATCTGTGGAATAGCTGCGCGGAAGGGGGGCTTGCCTCAGCTCTACAAACTCTGCCTTTCTGCAGTCCTTGGGTGAAACAGATCATCATGCCAAGTGGGAAGAGGCAGAGGGAGATTTGTCAATTTTTTCTGTATCCTCTGTAAAGAGCTGTCCAGAAAAATTTTCCCTTCTACGTGATGGGAGGGAATTGCTAGACGATATTGTTAGGGTTTCTGATTCTTCTCTTTGAATGAACGAGGGCTCAGGGGAAGCAAAATGTCCTCAGTTCCCGAGGTTTTCTCCCTTCCCTTTCTTTCTCCTTGAGAAGCCTGAATATCAGACATGCATGTTAAATGCTCGTTTCCTATTTAATTTTCCTCGTGATATAACCAAGCAATGCAAGTTAACATTTCTGATACTAAACAGCTGAATGTAGAGGCTGTTCATGTCTAGTGCTCCACCAAACGATTTCCAGGCTCCACTGGCAGCAGTGCACAGATTCTGACTGTGCAGGAGCCAAGGATGGAGACTTGACTAAGGCCCTTGGGCGTGTCACCTCTTCAAAACACAGATTGATTTAACCTTTGCTTTTGCTCCTAGCTTCCTATCTTTTCATACAGGTGAGGAAAAAAAGGAGATACCTGAGATGTTAATTGATCTTTCCCATTTTAGTCTTAGTTATTTCATTCTGTTTTTGTTTTTGGTAGAGTGAAGAGGGAAAGTCCATTCTGAGAACATACTTAAGCTGCCATGAGTGACTTTACATGGATGGGGTTGTGTCTGAATTTCCCCTGTTGCTGTTTGCTTCTCTCATTTTTCTGCAAAATGGGCTTGAGCTTTGTGGAGGTGTTACTGGAGAGTAGGATGTGGTAGCTACTGGAAAATGTTCGTGAATCTGTTGCACTTTTCACTCAGAAACCTTTACTTTTTTTGGTAGCACAAGATGGAAGAGTGGGCTGGTATAGAAGAGCAAGAAAACACATTTTAATGAATTCTTTTGCTATTCTGTTTGACTTTGGTGCATTGTATATCATTGTTATTTCCACTCCCTGTGCTTACAAAAGGGCAGAGCTGCGCAGAGGTTGGCATTCAATGGTGGTTATTGCTTGAGTTAGAGGCCAAGCCAGTACTAGTCAGGTCAGCACTGGTATTCCTGGGCATGATCCGGTGGCCACTGCGATTGGTGAAAACCACCCTGCTGACCTGGATAGATTTTTGGATTGGCTCCCTAGCTGCCCATCTGGGTAATTAGGGACTCTGGATTTCAGGAGGCTGTCTAGGTACCCATTCCCAAACTTGTTTCTAAATGTTTAAAACTAAAATTCAAGTCTTACCTTCCTCTTATTTTGCTAAAGCCCAGTAAAAGCCAAGTATGGTTTTATTATAAGTCTGGTTTATGGTTTTGCCAGATTGCTTTGTTGGCTTGCATTGGTTTGCCTACCCTGGCAAGCTGTGGGCATTTCAGCGGTCCGGATACAATCCTTTACTTGTCTTTTCATCCTGTGCACTAAGCTCCACTGATATGGTCAATAAATTACCACTTCCAATGCTGCTTGGGTGTTCTGAGAGTAATTAGACCCCTCCTGGCTCTGCTACATTTGTACCTCTGAGGAAAAAAGAAAAGCCTCTTGTTACTGGGTGATGTTGTCTCCCACAGAGTGATTTACTCTGGTACCTGTGTGGCCTTGTAGACTCTGTAATGAATGGGTTTAAAGTGCTGAAAGAGCAGAATTTTTGGTGATTTCCCTGTTGTGCTCTCCAACAGCTTAAATCAAGGGTGGCTTCACTGTAATTTGTAGTCATGCAGATCCAAGGCTGGAGTCACTGTTAATCCATTTCAGAAGCAGTGGGAGGGGAGCCAGTTTCTAGGGCTTTCTGAATCGCTTTTTGGGGTAAGTTCTGAATGTAAATCATGACAAGTCCATGACTGGAAAAGAAAAATGTGACTGTCAGACCATAATGCTTTGGAGGAATAAGTACCATTTAAAGTTTAGTAAATTTTATGTTCATGGGTAGCTTTAGTCTTGTACTGCTCTGTGAGCGCTGTATTTGGGTCTCTTTAATTGGTATCACTTGGGCATAGAGCACAAGCAGATATCTCATATAGTAAACAAAGCAGCAGATTTAAGTTAATGCTAATGTGTTTGCAGGCTGAGCCAAAAGCTTTTCAGGGTTATTATAACGTGCTGGGCATACAGCCCATCGATCTAAGTGTCTGGAGGAGACAAAAGTTATGGATTGACTCATTGTACAAATCAGCTCATCTGAAAGTCAGATTCTGCTATTTGTTGCCATCGGTAATTTAGTCGTATTAAGTACGGCTGAGGACGGGTGGCAGTGTGGCCGGAATATTGAGTTGGGATTTCAGAGATCCCAGGAGAACCATTCCCTGCTCCACCACCACAGATTTCCTGCATGACCTGGGGCAAGTCATTAAGTGTTTTGGTAAAGTAGGGTTAGTGGTACCTCCTCCTTTTTCACATGGTGTGTGAAGATAATTGAGTTAGATCCATTTGTGTGTGTGTGGGGGGGGTCATATAAATCTAAATACAGTATCAAACAGCACATCTGAACAGTGCATGCCTTCTACATAATTAGACAATACCTGGATTTGTAAGCCTGTCTATGTGCTTCATACTATAATATGCTTACATGCCTATGTTTTAATTTTGCTTATAAACCCTGACCATTGATTTGAGGCGACTTTGAGAAGAGCCTTTGTTCATCGTCAATTCCGACCTAGTATTCCGAGACTGTTCCAGTTGTTAAACAACATGGAAGTTTGCTGTGTGTTAACAATGACAAGATAATGCAGACTCTGATGAGGACTTAAATATGTAATTCCCATGTGCTGGGGATAATGACATGGAAACCTCTCCTCTGGCAACTGCTGCTATTGTAATCCAAAATTATTTGCATATTTAAGTTTGGAAGATTTAACTCCTGAAAATAGTTAAGTCCCATTTGTTGGTAGTGTTTGACCAAGTGGAGAGTCTGGGTATCTTGAATTATGTAGACTTTGATAATTCAAACTAACACATATATACAAAGTTACATTTTAAGCTTCATAACCTGAGCCCTTTATTAGAATAAACCAACAAGATAGTGTGGATGCGTGGGATATCTGTCTTCTTGGAAGCCAAATATTTGTGTTCCATAGAACAGCTTCATCGAGGCTGCTTAACTACACAGAACAGAAAGTTCTTAAACTCTGGTGCAGCAGCTTTAGTTCCATTAGGCCTCCTAAATGGGTGGTGATGTACAGCTGTTGGTCACAGACTGTTAAGGATATTTTTTCCTATTATGTAATCATAAAAAATGCATATTGGTCACGTAAATATGTTTCTCTTGCTTTTTTATTTTATCCATTGCTTTTCAGCATGTATTCCCACTCAGTCACAAAGCTCAGCCTTGTTGATCGTGGGCTGCTGCAGAGGGAAACCTCACACTTGGAGTCGGCATTTTGAGCAGGAGGTGGGATGGGTGTGGGTCTGTCTGACTGCCTGGCCTCCGAAGCGAATTCCAGCCCAGGGAGTGCACAATGTCGAGGCTCCCCCAGCTTCCTCAACAGCACCGGCTCTTTGGTGTCTTCCGCTCATGCTAGGCATGAACTGTGTCTCCTTTCAGACGAGTCTGCTGTCACTATTGTCCAGAATTAGTTTATTTTTTTATAGGCTCTTTTTGAAAGAGTATCGGAAATGTGTTATTTCATGCTTCATGTTTTTGCTTGGCTAGTTATGCTTTCAGCAAAACACCTGTTCTCCCTCTGGACACATCCTTTTGCCTTCCCATTTCTTCTCCATCCCCTCTTCAACCTTTGCAGTGAAACTGGAAGCTGAAAGCTGTTACTTGTCCACCTTCCTGCGCTGTTTCATTGGCTTTGGTCTGGGCCCATGGGTTAAATTCCAAAGACACTCAGATCATTTGCTTCGTTTTAGGCTGACCAAGTCTTTTCTTATTGAACTACTGGCCTGAAAATCATTTCTAGTTGGTTCTAAAACTCCATTTCAGCTTATTTTAGAATGTCTTCATCCTCCCCTGCTCTTCTGTTTTTTTCCTGACAGAGGCTTTCACTTTCCGTTTTTCCCCAACAAGGTTTGGAGCGAAGAAGCAAATAAGTTCTAAAAATGTGTATTTATATTTAAGAAATTTACACATATGCATGTACCTACATCAGCAAAATAGAAATTTTAACTCACCACCTCTTAGCTCACTCTGAAAATTCCTTTTGGAAAGTAAGGGAGGGAGAACTTTTTAAAACAAGCAACATATATAATTATTTTGAAAAAAGGTGGTTAATTTTAAATGTTTTCTACAATATTCCAGAGTCTTGAAAACTGTTTGTTGAGATGACTATTTTGAATGTAAAGCCATTTCTCATGTGTTGAGCCAAAGATAATGATCCCTTGGGTTTATTTTGACCTACAGTGCACGGATTATTCACCACTGACTGTTAACAATAGTTGAACTCTATTGGGATTTTTATTTTGTGGCTAAGTGCAGGTTTGAGGTTGTAGCAGTCCTATAGTTGTGTTCTAGTTCTTGAGCTCATTGATGGCAGCATATATTTTTCACTTGCATAAAGAACTAGGTATTTTCCCATCTGGTATTTGAAGCTGCGGAGGGAAAACCTAATGCTGTTTGTTCGTTTTTCTGGGAAAAGATGTAGTGCAGTTGTGAGGTTTTAACACATGCAGATGACTTAAAATAAATCAGTTGTGGCTTTACAATTATAATCTACCTAGAGGAAAACTACAAAATTAGCTGAAAGAAATTTTACATATTGTACCTTGTACAGAAAGTGCAGTTTTTAGCATGGTTTTGATGTTAAACAGGAAGTACCCATTCATTAGAGCTTCAATTTCTATTTGTTTATTGAACAGAAAGTTGATGACTACTAGAAATGAGTATTTATCAATTTTTAAGAAGATGAATTGATTCAAGAGTTTGTTTGTAAGCGGAGAAATCAATGTTAAGCTTTGAGCTGAAGCAAACATGGCATTATGGGCTCTTTTAATTTCTCAGTCATTTTAAATAATGATGGTGACTTAAAATCTTAATTGCGTTCATTTGGAGAGAGCTCTGATTTGCACGTCAGCGCCCTGGCCAGCAGAGCAGCTGGGCTCATTTCATACCACGCTTTACTCCATGGATCTGCTTTGATGTTCACAGAGACCAAACCATACAGCAGTGTGGAGCCCGGCACTCTGCAGGCAGCTGCTGCCTCTCGCCTGCCTCTGTGGAATTCTCCAGCGCCGTGCTGGATGTTCCACGTGCTCCCTCACTGTGACCTGTGGGAGTGAAGTGTGCGGGGTGGAACCGTGCTGACACCGCGCCGCAGGGACCCCGGAGTAGGATGTGTACCTGCAAAGGAAGGTGGTGCTTGGGATGCATTCCAGGATACTTCTCAGATTTCATCAACATGCTGCATTTATTCAGCAGAAATTTTTATCAATACAGTTAAATCCACTAATCAAAATACTTTTTGGTGAGACTTGTTTCAGTGAGTCACCTTCACTGGCCTCCTTGCCTCTTCTCTTGCCCTGGGTGCTCACCACTCTCAGGTGTCATGCACTCATCGGCTTCCTACGGTTGGCACATGAGGTTCTTGCCTATATATTGTTTAGCAAGATAAAGCATTTCATCTGTCTTTTCTTCTTTTCTTTCTCTGTCAAATAGGTTTTGAATGATTGATTGAAAGGCAGTAGATGGAGTGCACACATGGATGCAACAAAATTGTTAGGTACTATAGAAGAAATTATTGGTTTAATTTTGAAAAAAGAGGGTTTTTTTCCTGGGAGATGAGCAGTGTTGAGCTGTCAGTGTTCCATAATAATATTGGGTGATGGTGTGCAAGCACTTAAAAGGTTCCTATTTCCAATCTTTGAAATGACTCACTAATAATACAGAGCTGCAGGTACTGGAATTCTTATTACACAGTGTATGCCATTGCAGGAGATGGCTCTGTTTGTCCCAAGGGATATGAAAACATCCTGTCTTTTCTACTTGATTTCTATACAGCGCTGTACTGTGAGGGAGAGTATGAGCGATCCCCTCTTAAACTACCTGCAAGCCTCCTGCTCTCAGCCCAGCACAAAGCACACTGGGTATGAGGGGCTGAGGGGTGTCCAGCAGAGAAGCGTGTGCAAGCCTGGAATGGCTTTCAGGGTCTTCCTCCTGTTCCTTGCCTCTTCTTGTCATCCTAAGAGAATGGTCATTGAGTAGCAAATAAAAATGGTTTTGAATACGTTGAATTTGCACTGAAGCCAACATAGCATTATGGGCTCTTTTCATTTCTCAGTCATTTCTCAGGCTTAATCTACTGTTTATGGGGAGTTTTTGCACTGCCAATTAACACAAGCAATTATATTCGGTATAAAAGTGTTATTGGAGGATAAAACAGTGAAGAGGAGATGTGCACTTATGGCCCCTCTGATGGGAAGAGGAAGATGTGCAAAAAAGGATGGTGAAGCTTTCTGTGTCAGATTAGTGACTGCACCAACCATCTGCTCTAATGGTGGTCAGAGCATTTTCCACTAATTGAGTTTGCTTGAAAATCAGCCATTTTCAATGGCTGTCTGGATTTAAAAGCAAGTTTTTGAAGTCCAGGATGAAAGGCAAGGAAGAATCTCTTAGCTGTGATTCTCTTGACCTCCATCTATTTTATGGAAGCAAAACTTGATTATGCCTGTGCACAGTTGCTGTCTAAAGGATTTTAGTATCTGGCTAGTCCCCTGTTTGGTGTCCTGTGGCTGGAAACCTCTCGTCTTGCTGTCCTGTACCTTGAGCCTTAGTTGCTCCAGCATCACCAGGAGGAAGGATGGCTCCAAGTTTTACAGACTGCATGACATGTATCCATCAGATTGGGTTGGATTTTTTGTAATCATGTAGTTATATAGGTAGTTTGACTGGTTGTCTAAAGCCTGAGTTTAATTTTGCTTTGCTTTTTTTTAAAGGCGAAAATACATTTGGAGATTGGATTATAAAATCCTATGGAAAACAAGATGGTGTAGAAACATGTTAACAGTGACTTCAAGCATTACTTACTTGTAAACCAGCTGGATCATAGGTGACTTGAGTTCTTTGCTTACTTGTAGGATGGTCAGCAGGGAGAGGGCAGGGATGACAAACTTACTCTGTGAGAATTTTCAAGGTTTCAAAATTTGGATTTCTTTGGTTTTAACTTCTTGCTGGTAACTCAGCACTAGGCAGGTGCTTGGGACTGTATTTGCTCTTACCCCTAAGGAGTTAAACTACAGTGTCTGTACTTACTTCTCAAGATGGAGACATACACTTAGCTACATTTGTGTGCATATGAATATAAAAGATAAATATCAATATCTAAAATTATATTGGAAACATAATAAACATTTATATATTTGCATAAAATTATATACATATTTATATTAAAATCTTTGTGTATGTATATGGAGCTGCAAGATGCAGAGGTATTCTCTTTATTATACACATTTATTATGTATTACATTCCTTATTCTCTTTTTGCCCCCTTTCCCTTATCTCCTGTTGGTAAAGTTTGCTAGCAGTCTCTATATACATAGTTTATGGTTTTTTTGCCAAACCAAATCTTATCAAATGTTTATGGAATCACCTCTCTCTTCCTCAAACAGAAGTGTTCATGCCTACTACTGTCACGTGACCTACTTTTTGGAAATCACGGCAGTATTCTGTGTACAGTGTGCAGCCTGTGAGATGTAGCCAAACATTAATTTGCATTGTGTATACAGTGAATATTTATAAAAAATTCACTTGTATTAAAAAATGTCATGGTATTGTGGTGACCTTCCATTTTGAGGAAATGAAGGAGAGAAAAGCTGAATATCATAGGGAATGGCACAATGGTGTCAGTCCATCTTCTGAGAGGCTCCCCGGTCCGAGTGACAGGCAGTAATTGATGTGCTCTCGTTGCTGTGTCACCTCAGCTTATCTTCCTTCTAATTATTGCCACCTGCCTGCTCTGACTGAGCACTTGGTGTGGGTGTTGGGATGGCTCCTGAATGCAGTACAGGCTTCATGTCATGAAATAGCCTGCCATGGATGAGAAGGATATGCTGAATTTTAAGTTACCATGAAATATCTGACCTCTGCAGTGTAAGTCAATATATGGATGTGCTGCAAACTATTTAGGGCATAATTATTACAAATGTGTTTTTGATCATAATATTGTGGTCACTTTGGTAGAGAATGCTAAAATGAAACCTTAAAAAACTTGGAAAATGTTACAGTTCAGGTCTTTGGGGAAAAGAGCAAATATCTAATTGAAAATAATTTTAAATAGTTTCTGCTGAAAATTGGAATTACTTCTGTAAAACAGAGTCCAGTATTCTGATTAAATTGCTGCCTGGATTTGATCATGGATGTAATTAGTGTCCAACACAAGCAGTACCAAATAGAAGGTGAGTGTGAAATTGTAACTTTTTTTGTTTTTGCTAGTTGATTTTAGTTAAAAACCAAAACATTGTAACACAGTATTGGAGTTTACATGTGATAAACAGAATTTGTTTTTGTTGGTTGAATTACTGACAAATAACAGTAATTTCTTATGATTTCACAGCATCATCTGCTGTTAATTTACATCCTGATATTTCATGTCCATGTTAATTTAATGCTAATGAGCATGTTGGTAATAATGACTGTGGCACAGCATATTCAAGTGCTTTGTTTTAACCACAGTGTTAATTCTCTGAAAAGAATCATAGTTTGCTGTGCTTACTTCCACCCCTCTATTTGGGTGCTTGTCATTTGCCTTTTTACCCACTTTATGACTACAAAATATAAGAATATCCTTAAATACAGGACAATTTTTAGCCTTTACTGAGAACAAAGAAAAAGCAAGCTCTCAGTATTCTGCATTAGCTAGAAGATTTTAGCTCCTGTTTTCATATTTCTTCAGGCAGAATTAGCATGGAAACCACTGAAGTCTGGAATCTCTACCACCTGATGCAAAGGTTTTGCTGCTGGCTGACAAAGTTTTGTGAAGGGGCAATGTATTTGCAAGGCATTTTGCACATGAATGCCTTGGTTTCTATATGTGCTAAGCTGCTGTTACAGTTTTAACTGGGTTTTTTTTTTTTTTTTTTTTGGTCCGGCTGGTTTCTTATGTAACTTTTTTTCAAGTGCCTGTTGTCTGGCTCTTCGTGCATCTGGCTCCTAAAAGTACAAATATTTAGAACCTTCTATGGCAATAGGAAATATTGTTTTAAATTAAATATTCCAACAGGTGGATTTTTTCAATATACAAGGCTGTTTGTGTGTAAGCAACCTACGCTGGCTGCACTGATTGTTTCACCATCAGGGAAAGCAATTGCACCTGCCTTGCCTTTACTGTCTCAGCTGTTTATGGCCCCAACTTCCTTAAGTCAGTCTGACCCACCACAGTGCTCTTACTCTGTTGCATCTCCAGCAGCTTTAAAAGACCTTAAAAAAAAAAAAAAAGGTAGAAAAATGGTAAGTTGAAAGGGAAGACAGGTATTATGCAGAAACGAGGCAGTTGGTTTTGAATTTTATTGTGCTCCTATGTTTGTAGAGCTTTTGTGGTCAATTTTAGCATCTTAAAATACTCACTTTTGCTATGAGAATTCTCTTCGTTGTACATCACAGGTAATATGTTTTAAATTAATTACTCACAACTTACTACTCTTAACTGGGAAAATCTTTCATAGACCAATGAAATACTCAAAATTGCTCAAAAGATTCAGACATGCCATTACTGCTTATTTAAATGGGAGCTGTGTGGGCTCCCTAATCACTTAAGTAGCTTTGAAAAAACTCATCCTTGATGTTTTTATTTGTCTGCAGTAGCCAGTGTTTATAGCTTGCTTTGAACAAGATAAAAAATTCCTTTTCGTTGTACTGAGAGCATATCTGAGAGTGTAGAATTGCTATTTTGTAGTAACAAATGTTATGGAAAAGTTCTCTATTCTTTAAAATCAGCATGAAATATTCATCGAAACTGTCAATAAATATTTAAAGGTGATGTGAAATTTTCATGCATTTTAAAGAGTAAAATTAATTAAAACATTGCAAGGACTATGTTATAGTGAATAGAGGAGTTATACTAATATCTGTGAAATTCAGATGAGATACTTGGTTTAATTTAGTGAAAAAGCAGGAAACATGGTGACTTATTATTTAACCCCTTGATTTCTGTAACCTGGGATTGGGGCATTAGTTTAAGATGTGGAAGACCCAGAGTTGTTGATCTCCTGGGATAGAATGGAAACTCTTTTTGCTCATTCTCTCAGGACTCTCTTCTGGAATTAAGGCTTCCTTATTTTGTTGCCTTGTGTCCTTGAGAGGGGCACACAAATACTTGTGATCTTTGCACGTGTTGGGTAAGATTGGTCTCTCTGTTGTGTGCTTTTATTGCTTGCTGGAATCAATCAGGTTTTGGGGATCAGAATGAGGAAGATGCTCAGGACTTGGGAATGACTCTCTCATAAGGTGTTCCTTCCTTTCTGGCTATCAGGAGTTAGTTAACAAAGAGAAATTGTTTCTTTTAAATTAAAATTAATATTGTGTTTAAGAAAACAAGGAATTTAAAGAAAGATGTGTCTGATGAGACAGACATACAATCTTTTTTTTTTTTTTTTTTTTCAACGGAGAAAGATGAGATTTGATTATTTGGGCAGGTTTCTCTGCCAATACAGATCAGAAATTAAATTTCTGAAACACTATGGAAAGCAGTTGTGCTTCAAAGTCCCAGTTGTTTTCACAGTGCTGAAAAAAATATGTAAAGAGAACTGAAGAATAAATATTGGGAAAATGGAGATTGTGTTGTAGAGGAGTATCCTCTGTTCTCATTTTTTAAAAGCTGTTCTGAAATTATGTGTTCTCAGTTGTATTTTTGTCTGCAGTGTTAATGTTAGTTTAAGAGGAGATTCTTTTAGATTTGTTCTGCATGGGTACTTGAAAGATTTTGAGAGTGTGAAGTAAATGGTGTATTTTTGGGAGAGGAGGAGTGGAAAATAAAATACTTGATGCAAGTGAGTTTGGAGATGTGCATGCCTGGGTGAGGTTGGTGCAGCTGGTGACTTAGCAGGAACTGCTTCTGGTTTCTGTTTTTCAAGGGAAATAAAACATTGCAACTTTATTCCTTCTTGGCTGCCTTTGGCCCAGTACTGTTGTTACTACCTGGCCTCCTTTGCCATCCTTGCTTTCAGTCTCCCCTCACATCACTTTTCTCTGAGATTCCCCAGGGTCTAGCCCTGGGTTTTTGGCCTCCACTCTGAAGAGGCTTCTGAAATTCTATAAAACCTGACCTGACTGCAAATATATGTATATTATGGACAGGAGGGAAATAAAATGCTTCCTGTATGCGAAGGAGAGATGTGGTTGCAGCAGTTATTACCTTACTGAAGATAGTCCTGCTCTCATTGCTTCTCCCATCCCATGTCTCAGTTCATGTCTTGCTGGCAGGTGTTTAGAGGGGAGCCTACTGTGTTTTTGGGTATTGAGCCCGATTTACTGATAACATCTGGAGGAAATTCAGCTTCAGTTTTTCTCTCCACTAGGCTGACCACTATTGTCTTCTAGAAAAAACCCACGTTTTCAGAAGCATAAAAGGCCATTCATAATGTAAGATAGTTAAAAAATTTTATCAAGTTGAAAACGAGGCTTATATTGTTTAGTACTGTAGTAGAAGTGAAGCCTACTGTTCAAATACCAGTTCAGGCAACCAAACCATGAAAATTAATCCCAGTTAAAATTGTTTGTATTAATATTCTGTATGTTATGTAAAAATTTGCAGTGCTAATTTCATTGACCAGTTTTTAGTTCCATGTCTTAATAGTCAGATAAAATGTAACATGTAAATGTAAATGCTGATCTGTAAGTTAAAATGTAACATTTTAATTTGAAGATCAGCAGTGCAAACCAACAGAGAAACTATGTTTAAATCTTGGTTATAATGTATGTTATTGTTGTTGTTGCTAGCGTAAAACTAAATTAAATGGAAAACTAGACTGGATGGCAATCTGAAGGCATTGAAATGAATTTTATTTAATGCTGCTTGATGAAAACAGTACTGCCAGGAACAGTGGTGCAGGAGGGGCTGCCTCTGCTGGCAGGAGAATGTTTGCTGAAGAGGGGTGAGAGGTTTCACCTGCTTCAGCAGGCAGTGAAAGGCAGCAGGAGGTAGTCCGGGGGGGAGGTTACAGTGGCAGGAGGATCACACCCTCAGGCCTGTGCTGCTGATCTTCTGACTCACCTGCTGCACAGCGGAAATCAGAGACATGTGGCACTGAACAACCTGAAGCACAGCAGGTGTTTTCCTTGGATGCAAATAAAGCATACCACGGATGGAGTGTCCTAGGAGAATACAGCATCTGTTTTCCACAGTTTTGAAGTTAGGTTAAAAAATACCAGCTCTTAAGTGATTTTCTGTCTCTTCAGGATACAGTAAATGACAAGGCATTTCTGAAGCAGTTCTGATCTCTCTTAAAATTCAGCATCTCCAGTTCAAAATCAAGAATTAACATGTAAGAACTGCTGAGCCTGTTGCATTATAAATGTGAGCATTGTTTTGGTGGGCCTGGGTTCAGAAGCAGAGCAGTCTGCAGGTGCAGTGAGATGGCAGAGTGCTGTATCGAGGCTTTATTGACATGTTTTTAGATATGTGTTTTCTGCAGGTCACTTTTGAGCAGTTGCTTCAGGTATTGCGTTCTGCCTTGCAGACGTGTCCATAAAAAATGTATGCTGGGCAGTGCAGGTATCTACTGAAATGAGTTAAGTCTTTAAAAATCTGTACATTCAGCAGCTCCTGTTGCTGCCTTATCTCCTGAACTAAGGACTAAATAAGTCTAGATGGATATTGGTGCCTGTAGGTCGTAAATCTTATCTAACATTTGGAGTTACTGTCCTGCTTGCAGCCTTGTTTGCGAAGTTGAAGGTAGTCTTCCAAGTGGATCAAAATATCCCTCCCCTCTCCTGACTCAGCAGAACTTGAGGGCCTGCCGCATGTCTCAAAAGGCCCTGTTGTGTCCTAGTGGCTCCCTAATTAGCGGAAAAAAGCAAATGGGAAATTCCTTTAGCACAGTTGGAGAGAATGCTGAAACACTTCATGCAAGGCTGAACTCCAATTCATTAATGTACTGCAGGCAGCTTTCAATATAGGAATGCCAAACCCCAGGCTGAGGTCTGGCCATGCCAGAGAACCGGCTATAGCAGCACACTCTACACGAAATGCAGGCGCCTCTTTCTCTGACCTTTGGCAGCCGCTTAATCAGACCTTGAGCGGATGTAAACTCTAATGCAAGGGAATATCGAGACAACATTGCCAGGGTCCATTCTCTTGGTAACTAAGAGTATTTTGTTTCCTGCTCTCCCTCTGGTGCAGATGGAAAGCTTTGAATCTTCACGTGAGAGGATGAGGTAACCTTCACAAAAGATATTCTCTCGTCGAGGTGCCTTGTTTTTATAAGTTTTGCCTCACAATCTAATTTTTACGAGGAGTTGTATTTCTAGTCCTCCCTCTCCATCCCAGTTTCTAGCAGGTCAGAACCCCAGTATGACTTCCTAAATCACTGTAATTGTGGGGCTCCTTCCTCTTGCACCAGCATCCTCTTTGCAAGGCACGACTTCACTGTAAGACCGTATTAGGTTGATGTAAATCAGCAAAGCTCCTAAGGTGGAGCTGCTGTTTTTTCACTCACTGTTGGGGGTTGGAAATGCTGCAAGCCTCTGATTTGAGATTTTGCATATATGGCTTCATTCTTTTCCTTCTGAGCTTAAGTTATGTGTGTAAATCTTCTGGAAAAGCTCAATCATCCAAAAGAATACAAAGAGTATAAAATATTGTCTTAGTGGCTATGTAAAGTGATGAAGACTTTCTTTCTTTTAATGGTTTGTTGTTTGTTGGGGTTTTTTTAGCATGGTCTCTGACATTAGCTAGGAGAGGTACACGCTTTGTTATGACCTGTAAGGAATTTGAAGTCCTAAGAATATTTTGGAGGATTGTCACTGCAGTTTGGGAACAGTCATCTATTGTAAATGATTTTTTGCAGGTTGATTGCTGAATGTGACCAGATATTAGGTGGTGCTTATTATTCTGGAAATTAAACTGTGTAGGGCTAGAGCACAGAAGGTATCACCCTCTGTATTAGTGACATTTGAAAGAGGGACGTGGAGATGCACTTTCATTGTCACAGTTGTGACAGCAGTGCTCTTGGCTGGCAGGAGCATCTGGCTGGTCACTCAAGAACTTAAGAAGTTATTTTTTGGCTTAACTGCACTGAGAATATTCTCTTGGGTTCGTTTTCTTCTCCTCTTGAGATTTCCCCTTGTGCATTCACAAAGATGCACTGCTGCTCCCTGCACAGACTTCCAGAGAGATAAATCCAGCTTTTGTTCCACGGAATTCTTTCAGCCTGGCACTGACAACGCTAGTGGCCTCATCTGATTAAATCTACTTCACTGCCATGCAACATGACAAATGCTTTTGGTTCAAGTTGAACGGTAAAGCTTTTGCAAACAGGAAAAACAGTTGTCAGCTGTCACTGTTGTGGGACCAAACACACATTGTGATACAACAAGCGGACAAAAAAGCCTCTGAGCCGCAGAGCAGATCAAATGGGAAAGCCACTCAGGGTACATCCAGTTCTATTAAGACATGAGTGTGTTTTTATCAAGACTTGTTTAACAACACAGGGGAGAACCTCTGTTAGCAATTGGTGATATGGGAAAAGACTCTTTTGCTCTCAGGAAAGCCTAGAGATTGCAAAATTACGTGATATTGTATAGTTTGCAAGATGGGAGATGTTGAAGTTTTAATCTGTTTTGCTTACAAGTATAGCTTTTGACTTAATTTGTTGCAAAAAAATTAAGTATCTTTAAAAGAAAAGCTGTTTTGAGGAGCTTTGGAGAAAGCTGTTTGGCTGTAGGGTGGTGGGTCTGCTTCAAAAATTAAGATATGAGAGTGAACTGAAAATGATACCTGGGTGTTTGGCATGGTCCTGGCTATTGAGTTTCTTGTGGTCTCTGAGTTTTAATTCTACCACTCCCCCAGCCCCACTGAAAAAAGTAGAGAAAGTTTGGGAGAAATCGGAATATTTCTCAGTGTATGTTTTTCTTCATTTTCTTCCTTGTTTTCTTTGAATAGATGAAAAAAGGAGCATAATATACTGGCTCTTTGTTGTTCTTAAATGGCTGTGTAGGAATAGGTGGCTTTTGAATTGGAGCTTGTTTTGGACTCTTCAATCTGGATTATTATAGGTTAGCCTCAAAACTCTGCCCAATTTGTGCTTAATACCAAAACCGATGGGCATTTTATCCTTCATGCAGGAAGTACCATGCCTAGTACAGTGCATGCTGGCGTTTTCTTTTGGGGCTGTTCTTCTCTTAGTGATTGAATCAGTTTTTAATTAAATACAAGTCGAGTCCCATTTCTAATATAAGTTTCTGTTTTAAAACCAAGTCACGCAGAAAGTATTGTTTTCCATTGCATTCCCAATTCAGACATTTCATGTCTGGAAGGTGGAGGGGGGAGCAGCACTGTCCTTGAATTGTGGCCATCAATCTGAAGTTTGCTTCAATGTCTAGGCCTGGGATTTGCGGTGCTAACCACTGTGGGCGTGTCTGCCTTGCCATTTCCAGGCAGCCCTGCCCACTGCTTCCCTTGTGCAGCCCGGCTGGCTGCGAGCCAGTGCTGACCCACAGGCATATAATGTGCAGGCTAATGCAATAAGTGCTGCTGAAAGCGTGGGGAACCTAATGATGCCGGCGGGGCTTGTGGAGGGGGGAGCTCGCTCCTGCTGCACGTGCGTCAGAGCCTGGGAGGGAGGCAGAGTGCTGCACCTTGGAATAGGACGGGCTGCCTCATGGGGAGTGATCGCTGCTTCTTCTGCAAGGCCGAATCAATAATAATTGTCATCTGTGCTTCTCCACTATGGCACTCACCCTTTACACCTCCCCAGACCGTAAGGGAACTCTTCTTCGTTAGGCTTTTTGTACTGAACAGGGAAACGTTCACCTAAAGGTTGAAAGTGGCTTAATCCTGAGACTGTGTTGTGTGGAGCCATCCTCAGGGGTATAGTTTTATAACGTGCTAATGGTTCAGTAACCAGCAAGAGGAACGAAATGCTTAGGCCTGTCAGCTAAAGGGCAATACAAGTCCTCTTTGGTCCTTAATATAGTAAGGACATTTTAATGGCTGGCATTCCTTCTCAGCTTTGTGACTTTCCATTCAGTTTATTTTATGTTACAGCTGTTCAGGAATTGTTAGAGCTACCAGTTTTGGGGGAGTCATGTAATTGAAATAAAAAGGTAATTTCTGCTATCACCCCCTTTGCTTTGTGAGGTGCCATCCCTCTCTGCTCCCCCAAAATCTCTTGTCACAGGGCAGGCAGGAACTTGCAAGTCTAGTAAGACTCAGTAATGAAGCTGAATTTTTTTCCCCCCAAGCCACATTTACGATCTGCTTCCTTTTAAAAAAAAATTAGATTAATTTTAATTAAGTAAAAGACCGTTAGCTAAAGCCTCTTGAACATGTAGCATGAAAAATAGGAAGGAAGCCAAGGAGATATGACTGCTGAGATAATTTCATCTTGCAAGTTGGGGCTCCAACTGCGCGTCCTTCAGCTTAGTTTCCAAACCATCTATTGACGTCCGAAGTCGCTTGGCACCTGGTGAATGTCACGGTAAGCTGTGCTGTCACCCCGGGCCTTGGAGTCCCTTGCGATACTGTGAGCACGGTCAGCAGAGGACACCTGTCCCGACAGAAACAGTAAGATGATCTTGTTGGGTCACAGAGCAAGGAAGCTGTGATGTGTCTCAGAAAATGTGTCAAAATTCATAAGCACTATAAACTACTTTATCAACAAGTGGGAATCGAATTAGCAGTCATTCATGTAAGGAGTTGTTTCAAATGCTCTCAGTGGAAGCAGCAGTGTATATTTATGGAGGACAGTTACCTAATTACTGGCCATTAATGAATATCTGTAGTCTCTAAACCTACTCAGGGAAGTGAACAATGTCAGATCAATTGATTTTTCCCTCAATTCTTTGTCTCTCCTTTCTCCCTTGCTCAATATCACAGGCCAAATTCTGCACTCTGTATTATAGGCAGAGAAAAACCATGTTGCACTACCTGTTGCTGAATCCTCTCTGTGTGGGATTTGTGTTCTGACCTGACAGCCCAGGTGCTGAAGCTGGCCTTGTGCCAGTTGCTCCTTCCCTCTCAGCCTGAAAGCCAGAACATGGGATCAGGACTGCAGCAGGGTAGGAAGGGAGATGCAGTTTTTCAGTACTACATGTTTTTACTGCCCCATCTTCCATGATGGGGTAGCTTTGTGGAGATCTTCCTTTGGCTTCATTTCCATTACTTATTAGCTATCTCCCTTTCCCTAAAGGATTAAGTAGATTACTTTGCTGCTAATGCCTAGATTGACTTCAGAGGTAGCTTGGATCCAGATATTAGTCTTGCACTTTGGTGCTTTTAAGGAGATTGCTGTAATGGCAGTAAATGAAGCCAAATACAAAATGCTGCATTATAGCTTTATGTAGGTAGTGTGTATATGTATAAAAAAGTATATTGAGTTGCTACCTCACCCTCAAGATTTAACTGGAGTTTGCAAGACCATGGATTTACTGTTAACACAGAACAGCTGTAAGAGCACAGTGGATTTAAACTGTTAGAAACTTATTAAAATCCCTTTAGTGGTTCTTAGGCTTAGGAGGAAGAGAGAATAAGTTACTGTTTTGACAGAGTTGCTAGTCTGACAAATAGCAGTGATGGAAAGAGTTTGCAGAATTGGGCTCTGAATTGTTAAAGCTCCAGTTAGACGTGAGCAACTGATAATCTTGAGATGGACCTGGGACTTAGCCAGTCACAGTGAAGGGGTCGGTGCTGTCAGTGCTTCAATGACTGGGCACACTGTCTCTGCTGGTACTGCGCCTGTGACCGAGCTCTCACTGCTGTCCAAGGAATGGGCACAAAGGCAGCTTTGTTCCCTTCTCCTTGACCCCAGGGAGTCGGTGCATGGCCAGCGTGCCCAGACCATTTGCTGCAGAAGATCAGAAGCTCACTGTGGAGCTCTTGAAGAGGAGGATACAGGGGCAGTTGGTTTGAAAGTGCTTGAGCAGAAAAATCCATTAATTTCGTTCAATGTTTTAGGCAATGTATAATGGTCTCAGGATACAAATTAAGATTTATATTCAATGTTTGCTGCTCTGTAGGGTTTAATACTTTACTTTTAATTTTAGAAGTGATAACCAGGTGTGGATTTGAAGCACTACAAATGGTCTAAAAACTGAGCTGTGCTAAATTAAGTCTCCCTGGTTTTGTTTGGAAATATGAAGCAAGGTTCTCTCAGCTAATGCACCCCTACTCTTATGCATCTGATGCCTATAAGTCAAGTCCCCCATAGAGTTCCACCAAGGACCATCCATTCAGTCTCTAAATAAAATGACTCTGTTGTCTTGTAGGCTGTTGTTGACTTTCAGCTTGCTCTGTGTTAATGGCTTTTTGAAGTGACTTTTAAAAACCAAACCACAGTGTTAGCTTCTTGCATAGCACTCTAAGCAGATGCAAGAACTTGGCATGAAAATCAAAGAACACAGTTATTTGGTGGATGTAGGATGAGCCAAAGCACTTATCAGGGATCACAGTAGAACTTTAACAGCCTCTGCTGACTCTTGGAATGAGCCTTGTGAAGGTAAGGCAACTTCTTAATCTAATTTGGTGAACATGGATCCTGAAGGAAGGAGATTTATCAGCGTTTTGCAGAGCAGATGGCCGTGTATCGATTTGGATGGAACTATTTTCATTTCAAGTCCTCTCCAGCAGCAGGAAAAATATGATTTCAGTCTCATAGCTATATTTATGTCTGTAATTGGTGGTTAATACAATTCTGGCCAGGGTTTGCAGGATCATTTCTTTTGTTAGGCAGACAAGAGACAGCTTCATCCATTAGCGCTAATCCTATTTCACGGGAAGCTTGATGTTTAAATGTTAGACGGATTTGCTCCCTGATTGACAGTAACTATTGCATCTTTGTCCCCCTCTATAATTGGAGGAAGGTGTGGCTTAGGGTTGCATGGATAAGGGTGGTGTTATGGCACCTGCTACTGGGTATTTCTGGAAGGAGTTGGTTGGGATGCCAAATGAAGTCTGAACAGCTTTTACTTCACGGTTCCGGAGACAGTACAGCCTGAGATGAGTTGGGTTGCAGTGGTGCAAAATGAAGGCTGCTGTGTGGAAGAGATGGAATGGGATTTGTTATATGCCAATGAGTCACCTCATTGGAAGTCTGTCTGGTCATTGTTTTCACTGATAAAAGAGAATTGTACATTTCAGTTGAGGGGAAGGGTGTGATCCCAGCTAGAATGGGCAAAGGACAGCTGGATGTGCATTCCTGCTGGGTGATCTTATTGAACACCAGGGGGCGCTTGTCTCGATTTTGGCTTTTCTGGTATAAGCCTTGGTCAAATGGATCAGCGTAACACTTGCCAAATGGCCAAGCCCAAAGGTATTTTTCCTCGAAAACAAGCTTTAACTGTAGTACTTGAAGTTTAATATGTACTTGTTGTGGGGGACCCTCCGAACTTTTTAAATTCTAAAGCAGGCACTGAAAAAAGTCACTCAAGTTTTGATTATAACTCAGAATTCCCTGTGGGATGGGTATGTGGGTAATCATTACAAACTACTGTAGGAAAACTAGCCGTGGGAGTGCCTGTGATCAACAAAATCAATTTGTTTTCTCTTTAGCCTTGAGGAAAATCATGCTTCCCCTTAAAAGGGAAAGGGAGGAAAATGAACCAAACATAACAACTAGCATGATTCATCAGATAATTCTAGTCAGATGGCAAGTATACCTTGAGTTGTCATTTTAAGGACAAAAATCTATAGTAGTACATGTTAAACCCAGCTTAGTACCTCTTGTCGCTAAAGCATAATAGTGTTATGTATTCTGAAACGGGCTCATATCCTGGAGGAGTCTGAACTGTAGCCGGAAGTTACATCGCCCTTGAAAAAGGCTAAACATGTGCATTCATGGGGACTAGAGGACCAAAATGTGCTGCTTTGAGAGGATGATAATAAGAGTTCTACCAGCTTAAAAAAAAAAAAGGGTTCATTCAGAGGCATCACAGAGTAGGCTGACAGGAGGTGGAAGCAGCAGAACTTGTACAGGAGATGTCTGAATGTGCCAGGGATTTAAAATTCAGTCTAAAATAAAGTTAGTTGCATGCAGGCAGAATGAATGTGGAGCCTGTACACTGTGTTCAGTGTGAGCACATTATGGGAATAAGTGATATTTCCATCTGAAATTTGTCAGAAAGCTTGGGCAAGCTTAATGCTGGAAAATAAGGGGTTTAAAGTAATTCAGATGCGTTCTTTACTGAATATGAAAGGCTTTTCGTTGTTAGGGGTTTCACCTGTGTTTCTTGTAATTTTCAACTTGCATTGGTTAATAAAACATCTGAAAAACTGGCATATGGCAAAGGTGGTGGTATGGCTGAAATGTGAAATGGTTTTCTTCTCAGGATGTATTTTTGGAAGTTAAGGACCATTTAAATCAGTCATACCATTTATAGGATGTATTGTAAACTTCTAGAATTATCTTGAGTATAAAGGCAATAATGATAAATGCAGTTCAGTCATACGAGAGTAGAAGAGTGCTGGATGATGTGTGGGTAGGAGAAACAGGAGCTGAGATTCAATTGAGATTGGCAGGTACTGACACGTGTGGTTGTAGCCCAGCCCAGCCTCCTGTGTGGGTTATGGGGAAGGGCAGTGCCATCCCCTGGACTTGGGCGTGGATGCTTGAGCCTGCGCAGTCCTGTTGGGCACCTGTGGGCTGCTGCCAGGCTGAGCCAGAGGTTTTTCCATCTGGGTGCTCAGCTCCTAGGCAAGAGCTTGGGGGTAAGAAGGAGGGACAGAACCTCTAGCAAGTTCTGAGCACACACCTGCCTGTTTTTCAGGTTCAGAAAGATTTTACTGAGAACAGATGCAGTGTATAGTGGTGTAAACCCCATGTTTCTGTGGAAGAGAAGGGTGAGCCTCTTGTGCACGTGCTGCCCTTGCTGTTCCTAACTGGAAGATGCGGTTCTGTTACGGTTTTGGGTATAGCACTGTTGAGAGTGTGCTATCCTGTGCTCTCTCTGAACAAAATGCGTTTGGCCAGTAGCTGTTAAGAAGTTGCATAAATGTCTGCTGAAGACCATGTTGGGGTTCTTTTGCCAAATGTTTTATATTTCCATTACTGTGACTGCAATTATGACTTTTCCCAGAGTAAATACACAGAATATGAACATCAAGTTATTGAGGGCATCAAGTAGCTTATATTTAGAAATCATTTACTATGGAGGAAAAAAGCAATAATAAGAAAAAAGATCTTAAATTCAATTACTGAAAGCCTAGCTGAGGCAAAGTGGGAACATGTCACCTAAATTAATATAACAAACAAAATCCATTATCCTAATTGTCATACCTAAGCTATAACTGCTGAAAAGTTGCTGGGGAGCAGTGGAGAGCAAGGTATGTGTTCATGATACGTCTGAGAACATGGAAAACTCATGTATTTTTCCTTTTTCTTTTTTTTAGGTAAGTAACTGAAGGGGACATGAAGAATTGACATTTAAATGGCCAGCATGTTGCAAAAGGTACTTTGATTTAGATCCGATAAGAAATGTGCAAATAATTATTTTGAGTATGTATTTAACGAATATTTTCCTCTTTTCTTTTTTTTTTCTTTTGCTCCTGGCACTGCCTAACAGTGGCAGAGAAGTTAAAGAACCTGGGTCTAGCTAGTTGACTAAAATAATTTTATTTGCTATAGAAGTACTAATAATAAGATGATGATGATGAATGAAATACTTAAGTTTATTCTTGAAATCTCTTTTTGCGCTGACGATCACTGGAAAGTCTGTTTTACATGCTGATTATAAAGTGATAGATGCATTGCATCTGATTTCAAAGACATGATACCACTAAGTAACTCTGAGAAAGCTAAACCCATATTTGATCCCTAAACAGCTCCTTCCTTGCCAGCCAGATGGATATGGAGGTATGTGAGGCCTTATCCTGCATTGGGAAATAGTGTCTGTAAATATGCTGTGAACAAAATGCTGGAGCTTCTGCTGGTGACGCCCACACAGAAGCATCGAAAAAACCCCAGCTATACTTCTTTTGCAATAGTTCTCCTACTGATTATTTTTTTACTTCGCTGATAATCGATTATAATTTTGTAGAATGTTTGTTGTCATGTTGCTGTCTGTGAAATCCCTTACAGACGGGAGAGCGTAGGTTGATGGGAGAGTGATGGTTACAGAGAGCAATTCCAGTTACTGCCAATTAGGGATGGTAATGCAAAGCTGTTTGGAAGAATCTTCACAAAGGCTGGTTAAGGAGAGAAGATTCTGGCTTACAGAAATGTCAGCGTTTCCTGATTATTTCCATTAGAGTGCAAGTTATACTTCTCAATATTTTTGACAGCAGGTTGCAAAGAGGAAGACAGACCCATTGGTTAGGAAGTGTCTGGAGATGGACTCAATTTCTGATTTCAGTGAGGCAGAACTGAGGTTTATCCCTGAATTTCCTACTTCTGAAAGGATTATAGAGTCTAATGGATTGCGATCTGCTTTCCTTCCCTCGATTTTGAGTTAAAAACCCCAGACTATATTGGACACAAAAATTAAGTATTCTCTGACAAGATTTTCAGCTCAAGAATTCTGGTTCTGCCGTTTATAGATTTTGCACTATTGGCTACACTACTTTATCTTCCTCTGCTGTTTCTCCTGATTTTCCTTTCTCTGCATTGGGATTTGTGCTGACAGAGAAATGTCCTGGAGAAACAAAAGCTTCACCTGAAGCTGAATTGAGTTTGGGAATGTTTCAGTTTAAGAACAAATCTGTCCAACTGAAACTTCGGTTGCACTTAATTATTCTGATTTGCATTTTAAATATGAAGTATTTTGAAAGATGAGGTATAAATGTGTTGCAGCCAAGCAAGAAAACAAATCAATTTGTTTCTTTCCTGAAGCTTGCTGTAGTTTTACTGTCTCACAGGTCTTTGTGAACAGAAACGTATCTATGTGTACAAGTTCTGCGTTTTATCAGTGAATAAGTGCCTTTGTGGGAATTAAAAGGTGTTTTCAATTCCCCAGAGAATTCCACAGCATCATTTCAGCCTTTGAAAAGAGAATGTTCTTGGCTAACATTAAAAGAAAATGTTGCTGCTTGTGGCCACTTTAATTTTTTTTTTTTTTTTTTTTTTTTAACAATTTGAGGAGCTAGATGTTAAAAAACCTTCAATTATGAAGGGGAGGCAAAACTTGCACTAATTTGGGAATGAGGTAGGAACCCACAATACAGTACAGTCATTGCTTTCTGCACGTGGAGTTCTGAGCACCAGTAACGCCGATAACATTTATATAAAATCAGCATTAATTGCTTGTTTGCTAGTTCTGTATAGCAAGCAACAATATGAGATCTGGTGCAATGCTTACTGAATGCCTCATCTATTTGCTAAGTGTAAAATGAATTCAAGTTGGTCCTGTAAGATTTATGTCCCATGGGCTACAGTAGGATACATTGTGGGGAAACAGATATAATGGTATAAAAAGATAGAATTAGAGTGATTTGCTTCAGGCAATTTAGTTTATTACATTTGACATCTCATAAGGTCTCTGAAACATAACTAGAAGCTTTCTCTTGGAAACATGTTGTGTCCTAAGGAGTAGTGGGTTGTTATGCCTTTGCTTTAATTATGTACCTTCTATCAGAAGCCAGCAGAGACTCTGCTGCTGAGGAATAGAAAATTCCTGTATTTTTTTATTGGGAATAATATTATTATGCCCCAGCAAGTTTTCAGTGGTCATCTCAGTAAACCAGGCATAGCTCTGTGAGCTACATCATCATCATCTCCAGCAATATTGATTGTTGAAGTATAGATTCATGTTTTTCTTTCTCTATTTTTGTTTGGTACATTACGTGTTTGTCTGTTGAGCCATATGCGCAAGTCCGATCTCTCAATTAAAGGACTTTTCCATCTCAGTGTAATGCTCACAGTTCATTGAGGTAAATGCTAAACTACCTGCTAAGGTCAGGAATTCTCAAAAGGAGGTGAAAATCCTCTAAGCTTTCAGGTTCTGTGGGAATTTTGCCTTGCCTTTTAACATCACCAGTTTCTAGCCTGCGTGATCATGGAGGTACCAGTGGAAACGTGGACTGCGTTCACACGGATTTCCCCAGAGGTAGGTGTTCTCTTTTTTCCCAAGATGCTAAGGACTTGGTAATCAAACCTCTTGTGCGTGTATCTGTGTTTTATATCCTAGATGAAAATGTGTTTATTTGCCATTGGTGCATAACAAGGTGGCCAGTGTTGTGCTAGGCAGCAGGGAAATGCTGCCATCTCTTTTATTCTTCAAGCTTTTGATAAAAGACACTTACCACGTTTTTGGCACCTGCTCTTCCCAGCTTTCTATGGAGCTGGGCGGCAGGACAGGCATCATCCATTCTTTCCTTTCTTGTCTCTGGCTCGGCTGTAAACAGCTGCCTTTTTTCTTGCTGGTGATCCTGAACTGGGGCAATTGCTACAACACCTGATAAAATGCTGAGAGAAGCAGTAATTTTTCTTTGGAAAACTGAGGCGACTGGTAGGGGGGTTCAACATCCAACTTCACAAGAGGATTTGGCAGAGTCTTTTAAAATCTTTCCCATGTCTTTTCAGTAATGGAGAACCTCTGTGAATAGTAACTGACTGGCAAGTTCTGACAGATCTGCTTACTGGGAGACTTTTATTGTGTCTTATGATTTAGATTGTGTTTGCTGTGTCCTTTTGGTTTTTGAAACATCTGGCAAATTTTGTAGTTTGCCAACATACTGCTCATATTGATGCCAGTAAGCTTTTAAAAATCATTTCATTTTCATATTCATCATCATCAAGTAGTGGTGACGTGGGTAAAGACCTTGTCCAAAGAAAGGAAAGTTGTTTTTGCAGACCTCAAGCAGCTGATTTGCTTACCAAATAATCTTGAGTCTGAGTTGTTGTTTAATCCAAGCTGATTCTGAGTTCTTGGCTATTTGACTCTGTCCCACGCTCTGGTAGTGGCATTTTCCTTTAGATAACTTCATCGTCATATTAATAAAAAAGGCTGTAAGTGGAGGCTGTGTGTGCTTGTATTAGGATTTTTTTTTTTTCTAGTGAGCAATGGAAGTTTTAGAACTGTCAGAAAGGCTCTTATGTCTGCACCTTTTTTGTATTTTCCTGCTTAAAATGGATGCAGCACTTCAGGATTTCTTGTGTACATTAAAAGTGAAACTGCTTCTTTGAGATCAGTGTCTGAAATGCTTGTTTGCACAAACATATCTTTAAATTGTCTCTAGATACATAATCATTTTAAGTTGTGGCTGTTGTCTGCCTGTTTGGATTTTCTAAGGAACAGATATCTACATCTGGAAAAAAGCAGGATAGCGTTTCACATTAACTGGTGTTTTTGTTGGCAGCCTAAGGGGACATGAAAATTTAAATGGGCATAATGAATAAATTACCCTTTGACTTTAGGCTGTTCCTTCAAAACAGGAGTGGAATGGTGTGTGGTGAGTTTGCACTGCTTTTGGCCTCCGTGTATTTCTTTGTGGGTATGTAGGGGGCTCATTTTTTTCATGATGAATTTAATCCGTCATGATCTCTCTCCTCTGTCCTGCAAAAAGCAAGGAAAAGCATTTTTATGGGAACCAAAACGAGCATGGAGAAGTTGTGGTTATTTTCTTTTTGTCTTCTTGAGGTCTGTGAGTACAAAATGGGAGAAATTCCAGAGTCGCTATGAAGACTTAGAAGTATTTCAGGTTTGCTATTGATTTTCACATGGAATGCTTTCAGATGCTGGGCTAATTAGCAGCTGAGATAAATCCAACTGAAGACAGACTCTGCTCCACCAGAAGTTGAAGCTAATGGGCCACGAAGGCATGGAGGATAATTCCAGTGTCCAGCACTAGTCTGTAGCTAGACTGCTACCAGAAGGAGTGGGAGGCGGGATGTGCTGGCCAAGGGCTGAATGCTGCACGGTGACTCAGTATTCGTGCTCTGAGAGATTGTGTAGCCATGCTTGAAAACTGCTTCCACTTTAGTGGCTGGGAAGGAAATGTGTGTGGAAAGCATCTCTTGCTTGAAGCAGTCACAGTTTAAGAAGCAGATTGTATGTGGCCCTTTGCTGGCTTGTTGTCTTCTGATTCGGATTTCTTCCTTTTCTTTTTCCCTGGGAATAAAAATAGAAGGAAGAAGCCACTTCAAATAGGGGTAAGATCTCCCAAGGTGACTTTGCATTCTTTAAAAAAGAACCCAAAGTCTAAGTCCTGAGGACGTGTCTCACATCGGCGTGAGCTTTTCCACAGCTTATTTTCCAGACAAAAAGTAAAACCTGACATGTGAAGCATTGACTGCAAAGAGCAACAAGTTGGCTGCCAAATTCTTTTAAATCTATATTATCCTTTTGGCCAAAACTGTATTTGTTTTCTTTTACCCACGAGCATGGCAGACAAAAGGACATTGTTTTCCCAGTGAGAGAATGGGTAGTTTTTATCAGCCAGACAATTTCTTACATTCTGTTCATAAACATTTGTTCAGAAAACACTTCATTCTAATGCAGCTTTTGCGGTTTCTTTATTGTGCCAGAAGAGATGAAAACATAGACCTGGCCACTTTGCAGAGCTACTTTTGAAGATATTCTCCTGGTTTTAATGTTTCAGACAATCTCGGATAAGGCTTAAATACAGAATATTGTTGCTTTGCTTTTCTCCATCCGTGTTCCAGTGCTATTTCTGGCACAGGTAGAGGTTGAAGATGGGCCAAGGCACACATCCTTGCCAGGGTTTCAAACACCGCTGAAGACTTGGGAGTGTCAAATGTCATCCTTTTGAGCTTGTGCCTACTTCTAAGTGTGTATATGGCAGAAATTTCTCTCTTAAGTCTTTAAGTGCCACTTAAAAATGTACATCTAATCTTGTGTCAATCTGAGTGTTTCATGCATGCTCTGCTCTCTCTGAAGATTGTTTCATTGGCTCTATTTCACGAGTCAATGGGAAATCCGTTGGAAGTGAGATTTGTGTTGGATACAAGTGTTAATGGTAGATGGTTTTGCATAGACACTGTTGAAGACAAACCAGGTCAAGTCTCTTCACTCTTTTTGCTGTAATGGATAGGCCTGGGGTTTTCTTCCTTAAGTATCGGTGGCATGTAGTTAATACATCTGTTCTTATAAATCATTTGCTTGCCATGGCTGTTCCACAGTGGCACGACATAAAAATTAAAAAATTATAATACCCCCAATTTTTTAATCTATTAAAAGTGAATGAGCTGAGGTAACCAAGTCTTGACCCCAACATACACCTTGGGTTAGGAATGCAAAGCTTTTAATGAACTGTCCGGATAAACCATCTGTGTACTCCATTCTCCAAATTTCTCTGGGAAGGCAGAGAAGGGCTGATATGTATTGCATATATTTTAAAAGCACTGTAAGTCTGCTCTGGTGTAGACACCACCCATGTTTGTAACATCTCTGGTGCAGAGGCTGCATGGCTGCAGAGGTGGGAACCCAAAGGTAGAGGAAGTGATACTGATTTCCTTTATGTACTTGAGCCTTTTAGCTGAAGAAGCTGGAGAATGCTAGGCTGCTTTGCTGCCTGCTCGTTTTGCTCAGACTGTAGCGTCACAGCAGTTTGTCTCGTGAATTTGTGGCCATGAGAACAAATTATGATCTGCTGTAGTGGTAATTATATTAACTAAAATGGTCATAAAATGATAGGGAGGAAGCTGTGTGTATCAAAGTTGTGCAATCAGTATTCTTCCCTAACATTTCTAATGGAAAGAAAATATCAGAGTGCGTGCGTGTGTATATGTGCATGTGAGTGGGTGGAGAGCGTGTAAGCGTACGTTAAATAAAACAAAAAAACATATTCATGATCTGAGATCAGCAAATGTTAATGAACCTATAAATTCTCTGAGGGGAGTCAGCTGATGTAGCAGAGTTAAAAACTCAAGGCCCTTGGATAAAACACTGCCAGTGGTAGACACTTTCTGCTACATTTAGCTATTTTCCTTAGAACTTAGATACAAACAGCCATTTTATAGATGGGAATTTGGTACAGACTCTATAAGGAATCTGTTTGCAGTTTGTTGTAGAAGAGATTTTTAAGCAAATCCAAACAGTGGATTGAAATCAAAACCACTAAGTAGGGCCTTTGGAATGCTGTAAAGCTGAGGTTGGTGGTTATGGAGTTGCAGAGAGCCTTTAGCTTCACCTTCTGGCTGGAGGAATTGCTTGGGGATGAACTTGAGAGAACATGCAGTGGAAGGAGCTGCAGGGAATCCACATTTAGTAACTGGTCAAGGAAAGCAGTTCATGGTTTATGAACTGATTCACTAGTTTTCCGAAGTTTAAAATGCAGTAGCAGCTGGAAAACCTGAACGTTGCTTAAGAATTGGAAAAATACTGAAGCAAAAGACTCATGTAGGATCTTCCATAAGTAATATTCGAGGTTGGGCAGATGTCCTAAAATGTATCAGAAACAGAACAAGAGACTTCCTGAGGAAGGCCAGTACTGTCTGCCATAACATAGAGGATGTTTGCAGGGGAGGGGGAAGAAGAAATGATCCTCTTGTTAAGAAAATGGTTGATATGAAAGCACATGATGGGTTTATTTATATTCCCCATTAGGATGGTTACCTGGGAGCTGCCACTCGTGACTCCGCACCAGTTCGTCTGGCTGAAGGTTGCACTCTAAGATGGCCAAAAAATTACAAAACGCTTCTTTCTCCATCTTTCTATTTTGTTAAGTGATGTTTTAAAAATTACTTTAGTGATAGTCTTGAAACCATACATATGCCATTAATTAATGAACTGTTGCCTGCCTTGTCCCTCAGGCTGGAAACCTGAAATGAAATAGTCTTTGTCTGGACATTCAGATGCAAACCACTTTTGTCATCCATACCAGCTGCATTTCAAGGTCTGTTTCTCAGTGTTTTATGCTCAACAATAGCCATAGCCTGGTTCTTGGAGAAGAGTAGGAACAGGGCAAGCATATCAGATACTTCCCCTAAAACATCTCCTGGCCTCCAGCTGTTTTTGGCTCAGGACTTCCTGAGCTCGATATTGTCTCTGTGATTTAATAACCCTCAGTGGTTTTTTCTTTCACAAACTTGTCCCTCCTTGAGCTTACTCCGTCCCCCAGGGAAATTCCTGCCACCACCTCTGTCCTGGCCGCTGGGCCAGGACGCACAAAGTCTGCTCTCCTAGAATATAGGATGTGTTTTTAGGTTCAGGGAGGAAAAATACAAGGTTTAAAGGGAGAAGTAATAATATTACAGAATATGGGTGGTTATTGGTACAGTTGAAATATTATTCGGAATACAGGCATATGGTCCAGAACAAACCCAAAACACTTAAAAAAGAGAATACCATGTACCAGACAGCAATCCTTATCCAAATGATGAGGCATTTGGGTCTTGGCAGTGCTTGACTGTTTGTCTTGTCAGCTCTCTTGCTCTCCTAAGCATGGCTTTATTTATAAAATATTAGCTTTCCAAAGGAAGCCATCAGGAAATGAATAACTGTAGTCACAGCTGGGTTTAAAAAGGGAAGATAAAATAGGAAGCTCCATCCATTCTGTGTGCTGAGTGATGCAGGAGTTTTGTAAAAAAGCCGGTATTGATTTCATAACACAAGAAATTAATGTACTTGATTTTCTTATTTTTGGCATTACCTATTGTTCCTGTCTTTCATTTCAAATATTGATAATGATTTTTTTTTTTGGTACCTTCCAGATTTTAAAGTAACTTTGTTAAAGTATAGAAATTTAGAAAATGTAACAAAAATGGGGGATTCGGCCTTATTCCATGGAGTCAAACCAATTCTCTTTGGGTAGGTCCCTGGTGAGGTAGGGCTGCTTAGCAGTGTATCCCACCTTTCTTCCCTCCTCACAGTACACCTGGGAGCACCAGGACACATCTGGGCTTTAAGGTACTATAACATTCAGTGTAAGCCTGGTTTTAGAGGCTTGTGACTTGTTCAGTTTTGGATGAATTCTCTTGGGGATAGCAAAAAGCCGAATAATCCTTGATATGGCAGCCAGATTTTTAAGGCTGTGCTCTAAATCATGAATATTCTACAGGCTTTCAGTGAAAGGGTGATGAGAATTTTCTTAAAATAAGCTGTTCTGCACACACAGGTTTTTTATAGCCCGAGAGTGTCAGCCTGAGATAGGTGCCAAGCACTGGGAGGGTTTTAAATTTGGCATAATAAGAAGCAACATGCCTGATACTGTAAATCACTGCACAGTCCTCAAGTGTGGCTCTCTGCACCACAGCAGTACCATCTGTTGGTGTAAGAATTTAGTCTGGTTTGTCTGGTCCTCAATCAGGGTCTTTTAAGAAAATATTTTGCTGTTCTTTAAACAATTTCTACTTTAATTGGCGAGTGGGTGGAATTGTGAAGATGCAGAGAGCTGAATTGATGTTTAAATAGTTTGGCATGTCATGGTATTGTATTACTATTAAATGAAATATTGCCAAAAGGCATCTGTATAATAACAGGAATTGAATTTGAGTCATATGTGATAGTACCTTTGAGTAATATACAGGTCCAGATATTTATTTACGTACCACAGTGATTTTTCTATTACTATTCCTTTAAAACTCATGCTATCAATCTTTGGGATATGTTCTCAAAGCTGAGCTGCTCTCTCCAAACATTATGTATCAGTTAAGGTTTTTTTTTAATGTCCTTGGGATGAAAGCATCTTAAGATCATGTTTTTCCAAGGTTTGGGGGGTATTGTTAAGTTTACTTTTGAGCGTGTGACTGTTTTCATTATCTGTCAGTGAGTTTTAACCTCCTAAGGGGTATAGGACGCAAAGAATTAAGAAAAAGTTTAGGAGTTAATTTTTTTTAAAAATCAAGTGTCTTTCATACCTTTCTTTAAACAAAATGAAAAAGCTTATTAGTTAGTGCTGTTTAATGTACTTTATTCTTGCCAACCAGCAAAGAAGAAACTATATCTTGCTTATAATTTCCCTTAGTCTAAAGCCCCATATTAATGTAGTTACAGCATATAAGCAGCACTTAAAGCCCAGTGTGCCCAAATCCTGGTTTCCAGGGGAAGCAAAACTATTTATGTGGGACCAAAGGGCAACATTTCTCCCACCAAGGCCAGTGTTCTGGAATGAAGGTAAAGTGGGAATGATGGTCCCCTGCCAGCCTGCTGGAGAGTGGGGACCGTGTAATGTTGTCACTAAGCCAGGGCAAGAAATAGCTTTGAAATAATTTTCTTTATCTGTGAACCAGTCAGGAAGCTGTAGCTGGGACAGCCGTGAAACAAAGTTATTTTCAAACACTGATAATTAAGACATTTTAAGTGTTGGTTGCTCTGTTGTGTAGCTTACCCTTTAACATTTTTTTAAAAGAATATCCAATATTTAGTTAACAGTTTGTTTCCCGTGTTACACTTGAGTTGCTTCTTTGTGCTTAGTAATAAAAAGTGATTAGTATTTGAGCAAACCAGACTGTTTCATTCAGAAAGTGTCCACTAATAATTTTATTATTTGCTGCTGAGGGGATCATTATGCTGTGATTTATGTTTTTAAGTCCTTAAATTAACTCCAATTATCAGACAATTGCTATGCTAAAAACACCTGAAATTAGAGCTGCTGAGAGAGATTTCATGGTCAGTTGATGAAATCTTTCTTTAAAGATTGCTCTCAGGTGCATGTGGCAGCTCCACATGATGCACTGGAATGTAGTCATTTGAAATTCCAATTTTGTTCTCTTTGCCACTGGATAACTTTTGATCATGTGTTTAAGCCTGGAAGGCTTTTTAGGATGTCAGATATCTTGACTATTTCCATTTGCTTCATTTTTGTTGATGTTTTAAAACCTGATCTTTTGCAGTGATAGAGAAAATGATGTGTCCAACAATGAGTTTGCTCCCGGGATCCTTTTAGTGGTGGGTGAGCAGTGACCAAATCTGTGGCTGTATTTATAGCTTGGTATTTGCCCAGCTCCCCACCTGGCAGCACGGGGTGAGAAACGCTCCCAGCCCTTTGGAAGTGTGGCCAGGAAAGGTTACTTAGCTCGTTTTAATCACTGTACAGACACGGAGGAAGAGTCATGTCTGCCTGCTGCGTATCGGCTTCCAGCTCAGCTGATTGGTGGCAGGGACAGAGACCTGCCAGTCCTGGCCATGGGTGCTGCTAATTGAGCCAGGGAGACTTTCTCTCATGTTTTGCTTCTTGGTTCTCCTCTGTTTGTTGTTGAGGTGGAAAGTTCAACCATTGCCCCTTTTTAATCGGGCTGCTTTCACATACCCTACTCTTGAGTGATGCTGGTTGACATGGAGTAACTCTTGAGTATGTTCAAGGGGGAATACGTAAATGTGTGACTTAGATACACACTGCTTGGGTTCCAGCTCTTAGGTGCCTGTAACATTAGCTCTTAAACCCAAATAATTGTTAGTTAGCATGGTTCTGTGGGGTTTAATTTTGTGTGGTTTATCGGGGCAGATGGGGGCCATTTCAAACCCTGAAGGGCTGGGGCTGGTGTCCAGCTGTGGGCAGCAGCATCTTGGCAGGTACTGCTGCCTGCTGGGCTCCAGTGGGGAAAGCAGGGCAGGAAAATTCTGTTATACTGCCGTGTTCATGTTAAGAAACATCTTTATTTCAAGAGGTTTGAAACCAGAAAACCTGTGCAGATCTTCAAAATAATAATAATGTCACGTCAAACTTGGGAAAAACTGCTTTCTGTGGTGCACGATGATTAATCTTTGCTTGTTATGTTAAATCTGGCAACTTGGAAATACTGCACGTGAGACCTCAGTGAAGTTTTCGCCCCCTCATTGTTTTATCCTGTTTTATGTGTCTCCATCATAAATGCGAGGGAATAAACCCGGTATTATTTGCCTTCAAATCTCTTGTAAAGGCAGTGTGTGCCTGCTTCGCCTCCCTTTGGCCGAAAGAGGGAGGTCTCTGCCTTCCTCAATCCCTCCTCCATGCTTGTAATGGAAAAGAGCATTTCAGATAATCCTTACGTATTTGAGAAGTCTCTACAAACCTGTATGAGATGGCACTTTGTGACTGAAACTTGAAGGTTTAACTACAAACTTCAGATGAGCCAGATTTGTGTGGTTACCTGGTTAACAGTGAAGTGTTACACCAAAGTATTCTTAATCTTGGAAAGAGCAAGAGGAAGTTTTCCATACACTTTCCACCAGTGCTCAAGAGATGATTTTTTAGAAATGAAGGGGAATATTATTGTTTAAAGTGTAATGGCACTTTTCCACTTGAGCTTTAAGATAAGTGCCGATAATTTGGTTTTTCAGCTGGAGGAAGTACGTAGGTTTCTAATAACTACACAAACCCCCTGTTTTCTCTAATTTTCTGATAGATGCAGGGAGCTGTGTAGGCAGCACACTGAAGTGCTTATGGAAGTCTTGTAATTGTTGCCTACCATAGGAGAAAAATAGATTTTTTACATTTGCTTTTACCCAGGGGTGATGCAGCTGTAAGAAATCACACCTCTATCACACTGGGTTTTCAGTGCATAGGCATGACCCGCACGCAGGGTGTGTGCTGTGGTGAGAGCGAGCATCTAATTAGGAATAAAGTGTATATGGATTTTGTTCTGGTGCTCTATTGCCACCTTCTGCTCATCCATCTTCCCAGCGTGCTCACGATGCTGTTATGCGTTGCACCCAGGAACTTGCATTAGGGATGACATTTGATTTTACAGCATTTTAGGGAAGCCATGCCAAAAGGAAATGTCAGTTCCTCTTCTGGATTCCTGAACGCAAATCCCTGTTTAGATAAGACAAGGAAAATGTCTTCTGTAGCAAAATGAATGATAGTTTTCATCATTTTGAAAACTAAGACGTAAGCCTTTTCTCTGGCACAGGGCAACTCAGTCTGACTTCCATTACCTTAAAAGCTCACAAATCACAAACTGAAGCATCAATGTTTGTGTATTGCATTGTGAATTGCAGAATCTGAGAGTAATTTTAGCCTTTGGACACTTTAATAAGGAATAGAAGCAATTGTAGAGGTAGAATTGATTACTTAAAGTGCATTGATTTGGTCTGAAGATTTCTACTTGTGGTCTCTGGGAAATGTTCCCCTGAATGTTTACCCTTTTGGCATTTATGATTTATTCTATGGCCCAAACACTGACTTCACCTCCTGCTGTTCCATTAGGAGCTCAGGAAGAGAAAAATAGAAAATATCAGCTCCCTTGCGATACCACTAGTAAAACTCTGTCCTTTTAAAAATGCTGGGAATACTGTGCAGTTTAAATTATATCTGCAAGGCATATTAAGTCTCTAGTAAGAGTCAGGATGCAGAGGGAACAGAGGAAACTTGATGGTGTTCCTAACAGGTAATTTTAGCCAGGAGACTTGGATAGGAAGAGAATCAGCCTTGAAACTTCACAGATTGAGATCCACAGGAGGAAGCAGGTGTATCATTATACACTTGTTTCTTCTTTTCCCCCTCTTTTGGCATGGTTTACTTAGAAGCTACAAATAGCAGGTTCCTTTTGCCTGCTCAGCACCTGCAGTTTATGAGGATAAAGAATTCAACGTCAGAGTTGTGGTAGAAATAAGTCCAACCAGCTATCAGGAAGTGTGAGATGGAGGGGAGAAGGGCAGGTCACCAAATGCATAATATTTTACCTGTGTTTATAAATAGTGCAAAATAACATTTGTTCTGCACAAGTTATGTGATTCCACGTTCAGTTACTGGGGTTATTGTATTAGCTTTCAAACTATGGCAGTAGCATTTTTTTTCAGGAGTTCCTATTTTAGTTTTCATTGCTTTCCTGCTTGGTAAATTTAAGTTTGGTGTTTCTTGGATGTCAACTTGTATTGCTTTATTTTAATTTATAGTTCACTAGACAACAACCTCATCAGCACCTGGTCTGTAATTTGAAATGGTCTTCTTAAGGCTTAAGAATTGCAAATTAGATTGAGGCTAATGTAAATTAACTGGGTGATCACAAAGTGTCATTGCAATTTTGGTCAAAATCTGTGTTTTAGTAACATTAGAAAAATTCTGTTGTTTTTCAGTGTAGTATCAATAAATGTATTTAAAAAATTGGTCTGACTTGCAGCTATTTTCCAGGACATTGTTTCAGAGTGTAATGAAATCTTGACATTTAGTCAAGCTTTGACATTTTCTGTTGGAGCAGATTAAACCTTCCTTCGTGGAGGTGCATTTCAATAGACCAGAGCATGACAGTCAGAGGGTCACCTTTGCTTCTGATGTAACGTCTGACTTTTAGGCAAGAAAATATCAGGATCCAACTTGGTCTCTGTCTGGAGCTACAGGATGTGTCAAATGCTTCCATGGACTGAAACTCCAAAATGTCCTCTTACTTTTTGGTTTTAGCGTAAAACTAAGTTCCAACGAAGCCAATGCAGTTCAACAGGAACAGAAGTGTCTTGTTAATCACTGTCTGCTCGATGTGTTGTGGTGATTTCCATGGGCACATTCACGTCAAATTGTTTCATCCGAGTTGTCAGAAAACTGGATTGAGGCCTCCTGTCTTTGATTGTCTGCTTGGGCACTTCCACGGGGCATTTCTGAGTGGTTCTGGAAAACTTTCTTATGAACAAAAGGGGATTTTAAATTACAGAATCTTTTTGCATCTTATGAAAAAAGCCAAACCTATATCAAATGAAATTCTACAAACCATTTTGGGATGGAGTTCCTGTCTAGGAAGTAGAAGAGGTAGGAGAAGTACTGATGAGCTTTTGATGCTCTGCTTCTGGGAATCTGAGTGCCAGCTGATGTATAGAAAATTTGTATGTAACTTGTCTGTCTCAACATGTGAGACTTTCTTTTGTATTGTGTTTGCTGTACAGATATGCAGAACTGGATTCTGCTGTCTTGTTCCCATGAGGAGCTGGTGGGGATGTTTTCTTTCTGTTTTTATCTCACAGAGGCTGGATCCCAGCTGCATTTTTGTGCATAGAAAATCAAAAGGTCAGAGGAGGGCATGGTCTGTTTTGCCAGAGAAGTGCCTGTGATCTGCAGAACAAGATGGTTGCTTGTAGTGGGAACTGGAGTGAGGAGCTGGCTGCTCACTGTCCTGATGTTTAACCCTGCAGAGTCAGGATCTAAAAGAAAAAGGCATGAGGTTGGGTGACAGTTGCTGAGGCTCTTTAGGAAGTCAATGAAGGAAAAGGTAGACAAGCAGAGGATTTAGCAAGTTCAGGGGCTGAGCTTTCCTGGAACTTTAGACTGAGTGTCTTAATCCAGTTCTTTCTCAGATTCCCAGGGTTAAATCTGAAGAAGGATGTTCCAACTGCCTGCTAAGATTAAATTAATCACTGTTGATGTTCAAATAGATTTAATCTGCATGGAAAGTCTGCCTGGAGCTCTGTGTGCAGCTCTATCTTCCCTCTGGTTTCCTTCAGGGCACTCTCTACTCTGGGCACTGTGGCAGCAGCAGTCACATGTGTTACTTCCTGGGCTGGTTTACACTGGGTGATGGTTTTCCACTGTGGCTTGAAAGAGATGGTTTTTTTCTTGGTTTGGCTAATAATGTTAACGTCTAGTCTGTCTAACAGAATAGAAAATGTCCCCAGGATACTGGTCAGGGATAGCTTCCTGTTAGGTTGAATTGAGGCCCTCGTGAAGTGAGGGACGGAGCTCTTGTATGTGCACAAGGAAACGTTTGCTTGGTGTTTTTGGATAAGCTAGTGCTAAAATGGAACAAACTTTCCCCATTTGTTCAGGTTTTATTTCAGTGAACATTGAGGTAACGTTTTCCTTCAGTGGGAGTGGTGGAATGTCTCTTGCTGCCGGTAAACAGCACTGCAAGAAATCTTTAAAGGACCGTGCGTGTCTGATGTCGGGAGCTCTGGCAGTGGATGGGTTTGAACTGCAGCTCATGTCCTCTCATCTGTGCACTGGGTTCCTCATCAAGTCATGGCTGTGTCAGGAGGCAAAGGGCTATTACTGCTGAGGCTGTATCCTCATATCTCCCCCTGTGCTTAACTCTTCTGGAGCTATTTGCAAGTACAGGAAGGAACAGGCTCTCTTCGGTCATCTTTTGGTAAAACAAGCTGTGACAAGTGGATAGATGCATTAGGGCCCTGTTTGACTTAGCAGCATGGAACTGGGACTTGAATTAATCAAGGAAAAGACAGTAACACCAGAAATGGAGGAGGGAAATGGTACAGGAATGGGGTGTGGATGAGTGAGGCAAGATAGGAGAAAACGAAGTAAGGAAGAATGAGTAGGGAAAGGTTGACCAAGGTTTGTCCTGCTTGCCAGTACATTTTGGTAGAGGAGTTGAAGGTCCCTGGGATAACTCCATACCATATCCTTAAATAAAAGGAAAAGGGTGTAAGTTATACTTTGGAATCATTTAAGATTTGCTGTGGTATCTAGGTATTGGAATCTTTTCCCAAGCTTTATAACGTTGCCTCAAGTGAGGGTCAGTGCCTCTCAGTTAAGTGCATGTCTTTGTTGCAGTGATAAATGGTAAACTTCCTAATTAATTAATCTGTATCTTTGGGACATGTGCACTATGGATAATGAATGGAAGATGGTCAGCAGGAAAGTGACCACAGCAACTCAGCTGCCATCAGCTGTTGGAGTGCAAACCTATTCCCTAACGTTTTAGTACAAGCACTCTCTTCATTCTGTGTGAGGCAAGGTCAAGGAAATGGCTCCCTAGTTTCACAGATGTGACTCCTGCGTTGACTGGCAGGGTGGAAAATCATGCTGCATGCTCTTCTGGGCAGATAGAGAAATCCATTAGGGGACCCTGTGCGTAACGGGCCTGTGTACAAGTGCTCAACTTTTTATAGTGTCCCAGTGGTCATTCTGTGTCTATAGCTGTGAATTTGGCATGTTTTCCAGAGATTTAGATACCACAACTAATGGCCAGTGTTAGCCTATGTTTGAAGTAAGTCAGTGTTTGCTATTGTGTAGATTGAGTGTCTCTTCAGCCACAGGGGCGGGATGTTCCAGCACAGCATTCCAAGCCCTAGATGGATTCCTAGCTGTCCAAAGCACTGATAATGAGTCTGCAGGATCTGCTGAGGGCAGGGGAAGAAAGGGACTGTAATCATTCCATTACCCTTTTTACTCATAGAGAGCAAATGCTTTATTACCTCCTCTCTTCATCGATACTAATGCCTGTGGAATCCCTTTGCTGCATTAAACCCCAGCCAGTTGAGGAATGCCCCTTTGAGGCTGCAGTAGCTCAATTCAGAGCCTGGCATTAAGCTATGCATAATTTCAGGGGTTATAATCCCAACATCTCTGCTTTTAAAGTTCCATTCAGTTCTAGTCTTTAATTGAAAAGGAAACATTTTATCCTTAATTGTATTATTGCTCTTTGTATCCTGTCTTAACCCACTGCTGTTCTTGCGTAGCAGTCTCAGCTTTTGGAATTGAAAAATGCTGGACTCTTCATTCCAGCAACTGAATTTCAAATGATTTTGGAGTTGCTCCTGACATGATGATAACTTCAGTTTTGTAAGCCAGGAACATTGTTTTCTGGGAAGTTGTTGGCTTCCCATTCCTTTCTCTCTACACCATCACTCAGTCAGAAGGAATCCGGTGAGATGATGGTCCTATGGAGCCTTTTCCACAAACAATATGGGGTCCAGCTGCACTCTGTTGAAGTTGGTAGTAAATGTGTGATAACCCAAGAGCCAGTGAAGTTCCCTGCATTTATGTGACCAGTGCCAGTGCGTTAAACAACTGTGGTAGGAAGTGGTGCCATCCAAGAGCGGCATCTTTCCCTTGCTTTTCTAATAATGAATAGGCAGTACTGTTGGAGTTGAATGGTAATCTCCATGAATTTATTTAATTGAAGATACCAGAAGCTTATAGAAGTGCAGAACATTTTATATATGTTAATTTGTAATTAATTCATTATTAATGAAATACTTATATTAACAAACCACATCTTTATACTTTTTTAATAGGGATTATGTTATTGGAGGTTTATGAATTTCTGAGTAAACCTCGTGATCAGGAGCTTGCTTGCTTGCATATCTTTAGTAAAGAAAATTTCCTCTAATAAAGCTTTTTCTTCTCCCCCCACCCTCCAGTAGTGTCTCCAGTCCTTCTGGGTAAGCAAGATCATCTTATTCAGGTTATTTGAGGGCAATGTAGACCTCATTTTTCGTGGTTTCTGGTTGGGTGCAGGAGATGGCTGAGTCATTTTTCAAGAGGAGTCCTTTGTGTGTATAAACCCTGACCCTTTATGTTGCTGTCAGCCATTTGATAGAAGGATTAATTTACTCATAATGTTTTGCACTATTAAGGCTCCTGGCACATTTTAGAAACGTTGTCTTGGTGTTGCTGAGGGCTGCCTGCCAGCCAGTCCAGTTAGTAGGTCTGCACAGAATTAGTATATTCTAAAAAGATCTAAAAATACAAGACTTTAATGTGTTAAATTGGTTTCACCACAGCAGTAATGCTAGTCTTTTTTCCTCCATACACACACACCAATTATAAATTTGAGCGTGTATATTTTTCCCCATTTTCTTAACACATGGCCTGACGTGATTGCAAATTGTGGATCAGTGGATCGTTTTGTTTGCATTCAGAAGTGTTTCCCTGGTCATGTTTTACATAGGTAGGATTTGCGCACAGCAAAGAGCAACGTCCTAAACCCAGATACTATTTGCTCTCTGGATACACAGAAGGGACCCTCTGAGGAGAAATAGTTTTCAAGGTGCTGGAATTCATTGGTCTTATTTACTGTTCTGTCAGGCTAGACATAGATCTCTGAGAATTCTTTGAAGGTGTGGCCATAGGTATGATTTTTTTTTTTGGCCTTAATTATATTTTTGAAAGGTGTAAGTGCATCTTGAATATATGAGAACGTTTCAGTTGTGATCAATATTTGCCAAGAAGAAAAACAGATGCTCTTTTTTCTGTGGTAGCTGAGCTGAAGTCAGTGCTGATGTTCTTGTTTACAGCACGTCAGCCTAGAAACAGACTGTTCAGAAGATTCCTTGTTTTCTTTCAAGTCATTTGAAGTGTTAATTGCCATATACTCCCGATTTTCTTGTCTTGAGATAATGGCATTTAATCCTGACATGAAGCAATGGTGAGTACAACCCTAAGATGCTAATGAAGCCACATACTGTAATTACTGTTTGGAAAATCATCTGCAGACTTGTCGCTGACCAGAAAAGTCTGATGTATCTGTTGTTTTGAAGAGGGGTTATTTTTGCTGTTTTCTTCTTCTTCTTTTTTTCTTTTTGCTTTATATGTGTGTTTTCCACCCCCTCTCAGTTTGGATGCGAGACGTGCGCTGTGGGAGGAGGTAACGAGAGGAGACAGTGGCATCTGCGTTCCTTGCTAATTTTAACCTCCAGCTATCTTTCCTCTCAGGATGCTCCGTGCACACAGAAGAGCTTGTAGGCGAATAGGGAGCAAATGATTCTCCCCAAGTAAGCTAATTACATGCCAGACAGAAACGGTTCTGCCAAAATGACTGATGTCCCTCCAAAATCATTCCAGAAGCTTTTTTTCAACTTGCTAGGGGGAGTAGAATTCTCATAGGTAGTAGCTGTGTTAGTGGGAGCTCTGGTAGAATCCAAATAAATATGAGAGGCCTGAGCCTTCAGTGAGTGTGTGCTGTGTTAGACAGCGCTGAAGTTGATTACTTGAGATTGTATGTTGTGTGGTACTCATTCCACATACAAAGTTCCTAAATTAAATGTACATTTTGGGACAAGCAGATAAACCCAGGAATCGGTGCTAGGACTGTGATACCTCTGTTTGCAAGTGCCCAGGGTATGTGAGTGATTGTAGCTGAGGAAGACAATTTCTAGTAACAATCTGCTTGATGAATGAGTCTCCTTTCTTGATTGCAGATTGTCTGCAAACAGATTGCAATTTTAACAAACTTGTTTGTTATTTATCATGATTTTGTGCATAATAATCCCCCCTCCTCCCATGAAAATTGCTGTCGATAATGAGATTTACTTTGTGGTCCTGAGAGGATGCTGAGAGCAAACTCCTCCCTTAAAATGTCAAGAGTCCGTGATAATCAAACAGAAAATGTGGGAACGCAGTTGGAGCAGAATCATACAGTAGTCATGGGGATGTTTGCATATAATTTTTCTCGTTATTTGCTCAGCTGTAACAGTGAGGGAAAATCAACACCGTCTAATAGCTGCTCTAATAGGCTGTGGAAGATGAGCCTGCCGGGCCCCAGGGAGCTCCCGGCAGCCGTATCCCCATCTCTCGGATCACCTGCACAGTTCGCGCTAATTGCCAAGCCCTGCTCGCTGCAGAGACCGAGCAGCGCGCGGCTCCGGAGTCGGAGCGGTGGTTTTATGCAGGGTTTAGTTCTTGTCAGAACTCGCTGGGGAAATGCTGCTCAAACAGCACACGAAGCTTTATGGTACCACCTCTACTGTGCCTGCTGTTATGTTTCTAAACATGTTCTGGGCTTCATGGATATTGGTATAGTGCTCTTCCTTCTTAGCCATTTCTCCACAGGCACTGATTCTATTTCACTACTTAGCTACTTTCCAGCCAGAACTGAACCAGTGTCTTTTCTGTTGGGTTTGTTTGGTGGGGCTGGGAGGAAATGCCTGTGATGGATTTTCTGAGGAGGGTAAACTGAACAGCCTGGAAGGTTTCTGTTCACTAGGACAGCAGATAGCTCTGGTACAGCCTTCCAGGCTGGCTTTGACTTGGCAAAGCTGTTACAGAAGTGAACAGGCCCTTCAGTTCTTGTCTGATCTTCCTGCTAAGGCTGCCGACAAAGGCTGTGTTTGTACATGTATTTCTTATGACAGCTCCTTGTCTTGGAGGAATTAGAAAGTGATCACCAGCTTGTCACAGAATAATGATCCTGTCCCTGCAATGCTGAACGAGCTCCGGTCCAGCTCTCCTTGTTTGGATGAGCCTATAGCCAGCTAGCAATTTACTGAGCCTTTGTGCCTCTTGTTTAAAACTGATTAAAAATTATATTCACATATGAGAGTTGGTTCTGTCCAAAGGTAGACTAGGAAATGCTTTATTTTCGTTCTTTCCTTCACAGTTTGGTTTGCCACAATAGACAACATGAAGCATATACTGGAAAGAGCCCAGGAGACCCATCTGCTAAAAAAGAGGGATTTTTCTGATTACAATCCAGTCGGCAGAGCCTGGGGATAATGACATACCTTTCCTCCTATGAATATTTTCATGAACTTTGCCCATCTGGAGAGATTCCCTCAGTGCCCTGATCAGCTGGGTTGTTTGTGTGGACACAAAGGGAAACAACAGAAGATGGGTGTATGTTTCTGTTTCACTTAGTACTGTCAACTCTGTATCTTCTCACCAATTAAGTAGTAAAAGGATTCTGCCCCAGTTTATGAACGAAACATTGCTGAAGGTCAAGGCATTTTCACGTTCTATGCAAGTTATATATTTTAATGCTCTGCAAATTGGAACTGAGAGGAAATTTCTTGCTTCGGTTGCTATTCTAAAGTAACTGTATGTGGAATCAAAAAGAGCAGTAAAACATTCCTCCTGTAGTGACTACTGTTGTGTCCATCCACCTGTTTATACATTTCCAGTGTGCCTGGCTCAGTATGATCCCTTTGTTGTTCTTTAGTTTTGATTTTTAGCTTCAAGCAGTTTCGTGGCTAAAACCAAGATGCATTGCAGCAGTGGGGTCTTCAAATGTGTTGGGAAACTGGTGCAAATGGAGATAGTTATTAAAAATAAATAAAAATGTGTATTGCAGTGCACATATCCAGGTCACATCCAGACAAATTCACAACAGTGCCTTTTTTTTTTTTGTTCAGGACAATAAACAAAAATATCTGTGAAGAGGCATGTTGCACACATTCAGTAAAAACCAAGCATAAAGACAAGCCCATCTGATGTAACCTTGCAGTCCTACCCTCTGTGACCTCTCTTCGTCGTAATTCTGACTGCCCTGATTCCCAGTGCTCATAAATATTCCATTACATCAGCAGAACAAAAGAAATTCCCTTGTAGCGTTTCACAGAGAGACCAAGTTTCTTATTAATTTTGCATAAATAATCTTGCTCCTGATGCTGAAACCTAAATGTAATAACTCCTGAGCGTTGTTGTTTGGATTGGCTTTGTTGGTTTCCTTAATTTATGGGTGGACTAAGGGGTCTGTTAACTCCAGTGGTTCCTCCATGTATTCCTGTGTTCTTAAAGCAATTCTCTTTTTATTGCTTTGCCTTTTCACTTGCAGCTGATGAGTCGGTGGTCAGTTAGAACTTAACCCAAAGTTTAAAAATAATAATTTAAAAAAAAGGAAGTGGTGTAGAGCCACAGCTGTAGCAGAGCAATTTCTAATCTCCCTGTGCTAATGGATCAGATCCTTTGGATATAGAATGAAAATAGCTAATCAGCTCTGCACCTTGTGTCCTCTTGACGCTTGCTGTGTTCCAGGGCTCTTTCATGTTCCTATCTGGTCCTGCAAGATTGCTTATGAACAGGGCTCTGACAGGTCTCTGCTTTTCCACTCGTCATGTGGAGAATAATTATACCATTAGAGGAGGAATAAAATAAGCAAGCGATTAAAAATCCATTTCAGAGACCTATCCTGAACTTTTTATTACTTGAATGTTTGATAGAAAAATCGAAAGAGTTTCTATTTCAGTTCTGTCTGATTCTGTTTTCATCTTTGTTCTCTGTATGATATAATGCTGTCACTTTGTGCTCTTTTAACTAACGTTTGCTTTGGTATTTTGTGATACTGGGTTTCCCCTTATGTTTTTGTTTCATTTCATCATCACCCTGCAAATTACTGTGGAAAAGAAGCTGCTCAATAGGAGGGGTTCTGAACTATTTTTAGCTTTTTGGTATTTTGAGAAAGTAGCATTTATTTCCAACTTCTCAGTTGAATAAAAAACCTGTATTATATTCAGTAGCATGCTTCTGCTTGGAGGCATTATTAAAAATGTTTTTTAAGCTGTGCATAAGTGATGAATGCTGGTAAGGTGTGTAAGTTAAATACAAATAGCAGAAGGGTTCGCTGACGTGAACCTTAGCGGCTTAAGTTGTTTTAGACAGTCATATTCAATAGCCTTTATTCAAGCAAGTAATTCTATTGCAACTTTTGTTTTACAAACACTATTCTGTGTTAATAAGATGTGCAAGTCCCATGTTACAGACTACAACTATTTATAGATGATAAAGGAAATTAAGGAAATGGATTGTTGTGACATTTTGTGCTGCTCAGTTCCTTTGATGTCCTTTTTGCAAAAATTTTTTCTAGACCCCTTCAATTGTCAAAACAGCAGTGGCGAACACTTTCGAATATAAAGCAGATTCTTCTTTTAATCCTATAGCTGCAGGCTGCTATCAGGGCTGTTGGAAGGGCATGGAAGAGCTGTTACAGACCTTTCTAGGTTTTGTTTGTGTAGACAAGAAATGAGTAGAAAAAACAACTTTGGGTGACTGATTCATTGGGTATCATCATTTTCCAACAGTTTGGTGAGCAGACTTGAAGCAAACTTTAAATGTGGCATAGATTTGTCCTGAATTACCAAACAATTACTTAAGACACAAGGTAAATGAAGATGGCACTGGATTGGATTCCCTGTTGTCACTTCAGCAGAGTTGTGGGGTTTTTTAAAAACTGGTGTACCCAATAGTAAGTGTATGTGTTGAAATAGAAATACAGACCAAACAATTGTGTATTTGGGAGAATCTACTTAGAACATTGACTCACTTCTTCCTGCCCACCTTGTGAGCTTTTCAGATGCTTGAAGAGCAAAACAATGTGATACTTTTAAATGCCAGTAGAAAAAAATCTGACGTGCTAAGCCATCTGTCTACCCTGGGAAAAATTCAGTTAGCATAGAGCACTTAGCTTTGCTCAGTTTCACTGGATTTTGATGGCAGACTTTCCCCTCTACTCTTAGCTGCGCCATGAGCTGACTGGAGGAGAGCAAACACCAGGTCAGGGAGCTCATAATTTGTTTTAATTTGGAACAGTAGTACAGGCCAATGTGTGAAAATTGAGCCCAAGTTTGACAGCTGAGAGAAACAGATGTGTTAAAATTAAAGGGAATAACTAGATGGAAGTGTATCAACTCTGACTACACAGCATGTGCTGCTGAACATTATTTGTATTCATGTATGACATAATGTTTTAGTATGTGCTCCAATACTAGTGTGTAAAACAGATACAAAATTGCTTTTTGGTACTCAGTCTTTACACTTCTATTTGATAAATGAAGAATTTGAGAAGGCAATTTAATAAATGTGCCTTTCTATTAGAGTTCCTAATCTCAGTGTATCATAAAGCATCTCGCTGTGGTGCTTGAGTCAGGTTTTTGAAGTTATTTAAGCTCCTGACTGCCATTTATTCCACCTGTCAATACAGTTTGTGTGCTGGCACATATCTAGTAAGTAGAGAGACAAGGCATTGAATTACAACCCAGCAGTTTCTAATGATTTTGGAGCTGAGAGCGTTTACCCTGAGGGATTTGTAACAATGCACCACCTAAACATTGAGTCTGAAAGGCGGAGTACACCCATTATTAAGACTGCCTAAGAGTAACACAGGTATCCTTGAATTCCCGTTGTGGCATATTGTTTGGTTCACATCATTCAGTACTGTTAGTATTAATTAAAAGTTAAAGAAAAAGCATATTCTGAGGACAGATATCTGTGCATTAACTCTGTAGAGCTGTGTGTACTGGCTGCCTCAACCCAGCAAAGTAAAACATTTATAAAAATGTAGGGAAGAAAAGTAATACAGCCCTAGTTCAGTGTAAGATCATTCCAGTGGGGCTTGAGAAAGCTTAACCTGGTAAGTTTTCTGGTCATAGATTTGGGAGATCAGAGTCCAGGCTTCCAGCCTTAATCTAGCTGAATAACCATCTTCTTCCACATAATACATCTTGTTTCTGTGTGGGAGAACAATGCTTTATAAGTTTGCTCCTCAGATTTTACCAGAGCTGCAGAGAAGAGGATTGAGTTCATCTTTTTGTCTCACTCTTACACATTCAGCCTGTGAAGAGCAGAGGGGTGCAGAGGTATGGGGAGGACTTGGATGATTTACCCTGCTCACTGTAGCCTTTTCTCTGCCCTGAATCCTTTTCTCTACTTTGTTGATGGTCCCACTCAGCAGTATTAGATAGTGTGTTGTGTCATCGCATGAAAACTTGTTTTTTGCAATTTGAAATTTTGTTAATCTGCTTATATTTTCCTGTGCTGTAACTTTTTATTTAGTGTTGCTATTTTATGAGTTTATTGTCACTACAAACAAGCCTGCTGTTGTTCTTTTTTTATTATCTCTGCAATACCATCTCTGCAAAATTAACGTGGGCTTGCCTGGCTTCTGACAAGCCTTTGAATTTTGGTATTAGCTATGCATTATTAATATCCCCGTGGCTTTCATTGTTCTGGATTTTTTTTTTTTTGAATATGACCTTACTCACTTTGCAGTGATGTTCTTCAATCTTTTTTTCTTTGTGAGAGTTCTTAGGGTTGTGAACTTCTTGAAATAAGGGTAGCAGAAGAGAAGAGAGCTGTCCCTTCATACTTGCAGAATAGTTGCATTATTGTTTTCATATAGATATACTTTATATATAATTCTGAAATTAATACTCAGAAATTCATAAATTCCCAATAATAAAAATCACAATGAAAATTATAAAGATGTGGTTTGTTAATACGAGTATTTAATTCATAATGAATGAATTAATTACAAATTAATATAGAGAATGTTCTGTATCTCTCACACTCATGTCAGTGGCCAAAGAAGCAGCAGGATGAGATTTACTGAATTTGAGGAGTAAGTGGTTGGAATTTGTGTGTATTTACTCCACATTTTAGTGTTGGTTTTAGCATGAATAAAAATTAACTTGCACAGAGCTATCTCCTTATGGAGGAAAAAGCCATGGCAAAGCTTGCAGGGTTCCGGAGTGTAGCCGCTTTGGACGATGCTTTAATACTGGAAGTGGAATCAGTTTTAGCTGGTTACTCATTTTGGCAGAGTTAATGAACTGTTCAAAAGGCTTGTGGATGTGCCACTTGGGAACATGGTTTAGCAGTGGCCTTGGCAGTGCTCAGTTAACATTTGCTCTTAAGGTCTTTTCCATCCCAAACGATTCTAGGATTCTATAATCAGAATGTAAATCAATAGCGATTGACCATGGCATAGACCATTGGTGGATAACAAACCCAAGAGCATTAGAGGTGCATCCTGTTTACAGGAGGGATTGTTCTGGCAGTGGTTGTTCTCATGATCTCAGCTCATGTTTCTGTTTCCTGCGCATCTTGGCTTTGGACTTGGAAGGAAATTTCCAAGTTCAGTTAACTTGAGCTCATACCAGACTAGAATGGCTGAAATAATGTTGCCCCTATAGACATATTCCAAGTAAAAAGTTTTGCAGGAAGATTGTTTACCTATTTAATAGACTAATTAGAAGCAAGTAAATTAGATCCTTGACCTATTTCTGTGGAGCAATGCAGATTTTAGTTACTCAGTACAGAACATGCTGGCAAACTTTACTGTTGAAGTTTTAGCTAAAAATTGTAAGTACAGCTGGACCAACCTTCAGGTTATTTGTGTGTAACTAAAGGAGCCATTCTCTTGACAACTGACATGGCTCAGGATCTGCTCAGTCTGCAGTGAGGGGTGTTCTGGGGAATTCCTGTTTCCTTCTCAGGAGTTACTCTGTATTTCTGTGATAGCAAAATTTTACCCCATTTTTAAACAGCATTTTCTTCCCTGAGTTCCCTGCAGCAACTCAGTGGAAAGAATACATCAAAAATAAAAGGAATAACGTTAATGTGCATCTCTCTCATCTTAAAAAACACCAGGAGTTCCCCTTTAGTATGTAGATTTCACTCCAAGGGAAATAAAAATTTACTGAAGAAATGTTTTGACCCAGCCAAATCTCATGTGAACCAAACCTGAATATACTATATCACCCACTCAGCTGTATTTTCAACGTGCCTTTTCAATGTCTTGAGAAATTAAAGTGGGAAGAGGAAGATGGGGGAAGGGAAATCAGGGCCCAACACACTTCATGAATTTCCTGGTTTTTTTTCTCTGCACAGTTCCTTCAAAGAGCTCCAGCTTAGGGCAGGGTGGGAAGGGAGTTCTGCCCTGCGGCAGAGATGTGATCCCATTAATCACAATTAATACCCCCCAAATAAAATATTTTCACCTTCATTGACTCACTGTGTTGAGTGATGGGAGTGAATGGGCCCTGCAAAGTCAACTGGTGTCAGCAGGTGCAGGTTTGGTGAGACTGGCTTGACTGTTTAGTGTGGGTCCAAGAGGGAAAGAGGTTGGAAGTGCTAGGACAGAAGGTCCCAGATCCTCCCTCCTTCCTCTCTGTCCAGGGGTGCAGCAGTGGGGTCTTTCCTGACCTGGATTGCTGCGTTGGCTCTGATGTCTCGGTTTCTGAACTAACCCTGCCACGTGCTGGCGTCTCAGCAGGTTGTGCCTGCGGGGCATTGAGCTAAACGAGGCATCAACGGTAAAAGAACATCAACATTCATTGGCCTGGTGACAGATTTTATTCATTTTCTACTTAAGTTCCGGGCAGAGCAGCAGGCAGTTTCCTAGACACAGTAATATGACATTTATATGGTTCCTGTGACCACATGATTAGCTATATGATTTGTTGCCTAATTTTCCTACATACAGTATTGCCAGTAGTAACCAATTAAAATAATCAGAAACAGTGGCCTGGTTTGAGGAAACAACAAATCCATCATGAGGATTGAATTGCTGTTAGATTTTTAGGCCATCTGAGTCGTAGCTTGTTGGCTTTAATAATAAAACTAGTGAATATTCTCATTACGAAGTATTTTATGGAATAGCAGTTATGTGGCTTTGGCTTGCCTGGTAGAATTTTCCATATAAGGAAAACTAAAGGAAATCCACTTTTGTTCCCTTTAATGTATCTTCTTAATAGTTGGAAGATTTAAAAAGATTGCAGAAGTGCTGAGTTGTCATTTGAATGTTTACACCTGGTTTAATAAGCATGTAGCCAGTGTCCTGAGAATTCTGTCTGCATTGTCATTTCATACCTGTTTCCTTCAGGGTTAGTCTTTCAACTTCTTCTTTTGCTTTGTAAACATCTAATTGTTCCACACAATTTCTGTTCTTGTCTGATTTTCTTTGTCCTTCTAACAAGTGTTCCCTTTCTTACCTCTTTGCTTCCTCCCTCCTCCTGTCGTGCTCTCTATGCTTTGGTTACTCCTTGGAACCAGCCTGCTGTATTCCAACTCCTGTGCCGTGGCCATGAGCCTCCCCAGTGCCCAGGCCAGCACTGCATCTCTGCTATCAAGGAGATTTTAGAATAAGTCAGTTAAATAGGTATAGAAATCTTGGCCTCTCTCAGCTACGTAGGGCATATCTCAAAAGGGTTTTTATTAAAATCTTCCTGTATTTGTGTATTTATTTATTTACTTTGGGTTAGAGCTCAGGGCTTAACAGCTCCTGAAAAATGGACGTCTTGAAAATGAAAATGAGCAGGAAAAAAAAAAGTAACAACTTGGGGAGAACCTTGTCTTCTCCCTTTAGTTCTCTGAGAAGTATAGTCTGAAAATAAGTGTTAATCAGGTGCTACAGGACAGGATTTTCATTTGGTTCCCTTTTTTTTAACTCAAGCACTCCAGCCTAACATGACTGTCCCCAGCTTCATCCAAAAAATGCAGTAAATAGGTCATTTACTGTCTATTTGCAAACATGGCATGTGCAGGGAATAAATCTCAGGCTTCTGTCCAGTTTAAAGTATTTATTCCAAGTTACAAGTCTATGGAGAAATTGTTACGAGCTCTATACCTGTTATTGTATTACAGCTTAAGGTTTGTGATAGTAGGGATAAGACTTAACCACCTAAGGCTGTTTCTTTGCTAACTAATAACAGATGGAGCTACATATTTGCAAGTGTGTGTGTGTGTTTTCCAAGGTAAAAGTGTGAAGCGGTGCAGGATCACAGGATCACGCTCTGAACGTGGCCCTAGAACTAGGCACTGATTTTTCACGCATGAAGTGAGGCGCAGGAGGATGGAATGAGGTGATCTTGAAGGTCCCTTCCAACCTCAAGCATTCTGGGATTCTATGACATGATGTACATGCTCCACCATGGAGCGTGTGATGTGTTGCCTTCTCACCCCAGCACACAAATGAGTGCAGTAGCTGGCTGTCTCTCTTGCCGTATTGCTTCAGCTGCTGGTGACATTTGCTGTTAGCATATTTCCCATCAGACTTTTTTTCTGCTGCTGTTTATATTTGTGGTGTATGTATTCAATGTTACAGAAGGAGCTGGGGTTTCTGGATTCTTGTTCAAAAAATTGCCAAAGACCCTTTGATAGGTACAGCATTGCCTTACTGTGTCGCACATGAATTGCTGAAGGCTTGAGAGTCCTCCCTTGCTAATTTAAGTAAGTTCCTCTATTTTGCATGGATAAAATATGCTTTAAAAACCTTGTAGTGGTGGGCATGACTTTGCCATCCTTTGATGGGTGGAGCTGGGAGAGGAGAACTGCCTGGGAGACAGGCGGTTGCCGGGGCATTCTGGGCCAGCAGTGGATAAGGAGGGAGCAGGCACACATGTACTGGGTGAGGAGCAGTAACAGCTCTGACACTGGACAAAGACACTTTGTTAGGAAAAACCAACAAAAAACAACAGATAAAAAGAAAGAATAGGGCCAAAAATAGTGAAGGAATGGCAATTGGATGAGGCATCCCCTAATACTATTGGATCTTACAATGAAAACACTCTGTTCTGTAGTATTGTGCGAAACAGTGTTGATACATACAAAAGGGCAGATTTAAACTGTGTAATTCTGGCTTTCCTACTGCATGAGTTTATGGATTTGCAGTCATGATGTTCTTTTAGCACTGTTTCTTTCAGTGTGACTTGTGCAAATTTGTTTAATCCTCTATATGCTACTGATGGAGAGCTCCTAACATTTTCTCACCTTGAAAAACAGAGCTTTATAAGGAGATTATTGAAAGTAAAGAGGGTAAATCGTATTGGGTAGATTGTGGCATCATCAGCTTTCTTTTTATTTATTAAAAACACTTAAAATGCTTTAAAAAGGAAAATTTGCTGTCTTCAAGATGGAACCTTTAGAATGTTTCTTTTCACCTATTTGGAATGAAAATGACCACAATAAATTATGTAAGGGTTCCTCACATGGGGGTTCTGGCTCAGCAGCACAGAAGTGACATAACTGTGAAAGGCTGTCAATTGGCATTTCTTTGCACTTGGGGGGAGGGGGGAAAGAAAAAGGGGAAAAAAAACCCTTGTGTATATAAATTGGATACTGCAATATATGCAGCCTTAGCTTTGATTCCAGAATACATTAAGCCCAATGGCTAATATGATATGCTCTGTGGAATCTGTTTGATGGCTGGATTAAATTGCAAATACAATAAATTGGTAACTGACCTGAAGCATTGGTATTTCTAACGTTTCCCTGTGTTAATGTTATCTGTGCTTAATTCTGGCACAGAAAGTAACACAAGTAGATGTCCAGTGTACGCTCAGAGCACCTGCAACCGCAGGACTCTGCTCTTGTTCTGTGCTGTGGGAGGAGATCCGCAGCCAGGGCTTGCAGGCGACTGCTGGGAAGAAATCTGTGTCAGCTGTGATTTTCCTTTTCTAGACTAGAAAGCAAAATAATCAGCTATATATAGCACACTTGAAAGAGACCACAAAATCTGTCCAAGTAAATACAATGTTGTTGGGTGCTTTGTAATGCTGTGCCTTGCATCTTCCCAGGATCCCTCTGAAGAGAAATACGCAGGAAATGGAGAAGTAAAGCATTAGCTGATACTTCTCAAATTGTCTGTGTGTTAGCTAAGCATCTGGCCGAATTCTGCTTGTTCTGCACTTGATAAAAAGTAGCAAAACTGAAATGTCCAGCCTAATCCCCATTTTATTTGGGTATATTGAAGGCAAGTTGTCCTTGGTATGTGTTGGTACGGCGTCAAGATCAGGATGTTTGCCAAGGAGCTGTTGTCTTCCTGCAATGTTTCTCACAAAATTGTAGATTTCATGTGTCAAACTAGGGGTGCTTCATTATTGCAGCAGGGAACACTCAGAGGATTCTGTTTGGGAAGGGAGCCAAAAATTTATCAGGAGCTTTCTAGTCAAGAAATACTGAATAACCTCATTTAGTGACAGTTTTTTATTCCACATTCATAGTGTGACTGTGTTTGGGTCCTTAATCTTAGTTGAGACTTGTAGTTTACCATAACGATAGAAAAAATGTAATCTGACACTGACAATGTATCTGAAAATTGCCATTCTTTGGCTTGTGGAAATACAGCCAAAAAAGATCTTCTAAATGATGTTTCTTTGTAGCTTGGTTCTCTTATTTCAGAATGTGCCATTACACAGTATTTTCTCTTTGTTTGCCTGCTGCTTTTAAACCTTCCCTTTGGAGAGACCTTTCTAGAGGTCTACTTCCGTAGAATCACTCAGGTTGGAAAAGACCTTTAAGATCAGAGTCCAACCATGAACACATGTATTAAAACTTGCAAAATATTTTCTCTTATTTCTTGGGCATGTGGTTAATGTTTTGTAATGGTTTATTTGTTTTGAGCAGGTTTTTTATTTTTTTATTACAGATCTTATAGGCGAGTAGTGAGTAGCAGTCCAGAACAGAGCAGTTGGGCCATCAGGCTTTGTGGCGCAGCTGCCAGTCACATCAAATTCCTTGCTCTTGGCACTGTTGAGTGCTTCTAGTGGTAGCACATTTGGGTTTGGTACTGGCCAGGAGGCCCAAACCTGTGTTTAATTAGCAGCTGCTGTATCCGTTCCACTTCCCTCTCCGCCTCCACTATGAGTACTAATCTCTACTATTCCTGTTTGCATTCCCAAATGAAGTCCATAAAGCTTTACCTGCATGAGGAGCTATGAGTCACTCAGTCCCAAATAGAATCAGCGTGAGAACTCAGACTGTTTTTGGGTCTAGTGGAGGGAAGCCCAGCCAGAGGCAGCAGTGCAGCACACAGCCTCCGACAGGAAGTGAGGGTGGTTGCCAAACACAGTGTGTGTAGTTGGAGTAACACAGGTGTTGTGGTTTGTCAGTTCCAGATTTATCTTCAGCTGGCTCAGAAGCCTGTTGGAATTCAGTTTGCCTAGTTTTGTACGAGGGAGGCAATTGTTAATAGTGTAATAATTAACTGCTCTATTGCTGTGTGGTGTAAAACCTCAGGTGATGTCTTACATGCATCTTCTTGTGATTTCAATGACACAGCTTCAGACTGGCTTTATCTAATACTACTTTAGCCCAGAGGAATGATGGTGAACTAGGTATGTGTGTGAAATAATAAGGTGGATGTTTGTGGTCTTGGAACATCACAGACCCTCACTGCTCTCCTGCTTGTGTCCCCAGGATCTGAAAGCGTTAGCAGAATAGGTCCAGCGTGACTCTCTCTCCTACTCAGTGTCCTGAGGCCAAGCGTGCTTTCCGTGCCCTGTCATTTGCAACACACGTTGTACTGGTGTAGCAGGTAACACATCAGGTGTACCTGTGGAGAAGGCACTCCAGTTTGTGAGCTCGTGCTGCTCTATGGTTCTGCTGGTGGTCAGTGGGGTTTTGGAAAGGAGGTTACGCGGCTCAGCCGTGGACGAAAGCAGGGAGTGCTGGGGATGGAGAGTTAGGAGCCGTTGCTAAGAATATCGGATCAGCCGGGATCGCTATGGCAACAGTGTTGCCAGGATGAAAAAAACTTTCCCTGCAATCAATCTGAATTCATAAGTACCAGCGTCTACCTGTGACGCATTGGGAAGTCAACCTCCATTTTCTGATCCAAAGCGAATCTTTTATTAAATCCTTAAGGATTCATATTCTCTATGTGCTAAGTACTCTGGTACAGAGGGGAAAGAAAGCATCTGTATGAAGTCAGGGAGTGCTTGAGGGGCCAGGTCAGAGACACATTTGCAGAGATAAGCATATGAATAATCAGGTTGCATTTATGTTACGCCTTGGCTGGATGCTGAAGTTTTTCATTCCAGGTGATAAGATGAAGTAAGTCCCTCTTGGTTTTGGGCCAAGGCTTGTTTCTAGCTGCAGGTTTCTTTGGGCCCATTTTATGTTCAGTCTCCTTTATTAGTTTAGCACTGAGAGATTTGGATTGTGAGCACTGGTGGGGAGTGACAATAAGCACACAAACTGTAAGAAATCCTGTTCAATTTAACTTCATGGACAAAATAAATTAAGCAAGTCTGAATCCATGTCTGTGAAAGTTGACTTGCTTTTTTTTTTTGGATACGCTCTGACTCTGTAGGCTAAAGTTAGTCATAGCTGATATTTATTAGTGAATGTCCTGCAGATTGAATAATTACCTCACTGGTAAAGCATTTCACATCTTGTGATCGATGCACTCTGCTACATTATGCCAGTGACATTCTCTCATTGTTTACTGGTGCATATTCTCAAAACAGAGGATGCAGATGCATCTTTGACTTGTCCTTTCTGGACACAGTTTTTCCTTCTGTGGTGCTCTTTTTGCCTGTTGGGCATGGCCACCTTTCCAGGACACATCGGTCTGATCTATCAAGATCTGGTTGGTCAAGTCTTTGTGGTGCTGGAGTTGGGAGCTGAACAGCAGAGACCTGTGAACAACCCCGTGCCTTGTGGTGGTCCCTCTCTGTGCTAGCTCTCTGCCTTTGCTCTAGCCAGGCTCTTGTGTCACCTGAAAGAACTGGCACTTCTTTAGTCTAAAGAAGTGGCTCAGGATTTATGGTGGGTCAAATTGAAAGCTCTATAGGAAATTACAGTTGAGTGCATTGCAACCTTTGGTCGGGAATGGCTTGCAGGCAGTTTGGATGAATGCACGGGTCAAGACAAAGACTGGCTGTAGGCAAACAGCTCATTGTAGCAGAGCCTTTCATGAAGTTACCTTATTTACAGGTGACAGATGGAAACTGCTGCCCAGTTTGAGGAGAGAATGGTGTAATTCCCTCTCAGGTTTCAGGATAACCATAACTAAAAACATGGCATCTAGCCTGAAATTTAAAATTATTTCTATTAGTTCTCTAAAGGCCTGGTGTTGTTTGAGGTATAAAAAATAGCTTCTAGGCCAAGTGGGTTTTCTTAGCCTGGTAACAGGGAAAGTAGGTGAAGTAATGACTTTACCTTGAGTTGGTGCTTTTGGGTACACTTAGCTCTTTCCAGCAGCCTGTGCTGTAGAAATAGTAGAACAGAGGTGGAAGGGCTCATGGGAGGAATCACTTTTAGAGCCTTCAGTTGAAAATCACTAGCACAACTTATTTGTTCCTAATAAAACACAAGTTTTCCTTCCTTTGAAGCCTCTCGCAGTCTTCAGTACAGGATTTCCCTGCTGAAGGTTAAATGTGTGCTCACGTTCTCAAAGCTGTATTGCTTCGGGTTACTGGGTTTTCTCAAAAAGGAATGAATCACATACCCATGTATGGAGAGATGGGAATTGATGGGAGAGATTTGTTTTGGGGGGAAAAATTTTTATTTAATTGTGAGGGGGAAAAACCCACACAAGGCTGGTGCAACTGCCTTTTCCCTTATTAATGATACTCCTATTCACAAATAATTCCTGTCATCACGTTCAAGGCAGCTGTTGGCCACAACCTTAATGATGAAATCTTCTTTTTATGTGCATGATGAAAGGCCAGTGTTAAAATATTTTCTCTGCAAGATGTAAAGCTTGTGGTGGTTTTCCCTTGGAAGCCTTGGGGCTAATTAGGAACTGGGAAAAAAAAAAAGTATGGTGACTGCTTTGGTGGAGAGATGCCCAGGTTCATTGTAACTAATACTGTAGGAGCAGGGAGGGTTTCTGCTGTGGTTTTGTTTCTTCATTAGATGAGTCATTATTAGAAGGTACCGTAATGATAAATTAATAGAGAGTGTAGATTAAACACTCCCAGGAATTCTTAGTTAACAGTCATTTGACCAGCCCTGCAGAAAGCTTGTTTTCACTAAAATCCTGAAATTGAAGAAGGGATGATGTAAGCCCTTCAAAGGCCAGAGAATAAAAGGGGATTTTTTTTTCCACCCTTTAATGAAAAGAAGCTTTTGTTAGGGAAGGCAGAGCTCAGAGTGTGCTACAGTGTCTGGGAGCAGGAACATGCCATTCCTTTCTCTTACTGCTGCCCCTCTGCCAGGGCTGGGTTTCAGTAGGTCACGCTTGTGTGCAAAGGGCCTGATTTTCCTCACAAAGTGCGCGTGAAATGGGTGTGGATGTTAACAGGAGTTGTGCATTTCCTCTGGGAAGAGAGGGGACATCAGGGGCCCTGCTGGGAGCTGTGGATGATGCTCTGTGCAAGGAGAATGGGCAGGACCTGTTTTGGCCACTGCTGTGCTCTTCTCGGAGTTTCCATGTCAAACAAAAAGCTTTGCTGTGTCACATGCTGTTTGTGCTGTAGTTTTTCTCTTAAGGGTTTGTTAGAGAAGTGAAGGCACAAAAAGCAAGCATACAGCATTCCAGAAGTGAGGAAACCAAAAGCACTGGTGCAGTTATTATAATAATTAAGAATGGGGCTGTATGTACTAGGCACTGTATGGATTTAGAACAACAAGCGGTCCTTCTCCTGAAGAATTTGCTGCCTAAATGGATGATTCATACACAAGGCAACAGAAGGCCTAGAACAAACAAGCTGCAGGGGAGTTGGTAAACACTCACAGTGTGTTGTTATTATTAATAAACATACACACCCATGTATATATATCTCCCCCCACACATATATACATATATATATTTGGGTGCAGTTTAGCTAAAAGGGGAATTGTAAAGGGAAAACACAAGAGAATGGAATGAGGGAAAGAAGCGAAGAGTTTGTAGGGGAAAAAATATGACAGAAAAAATTACACATAGGACAGGAGGAGCTAGATAAAAGTCAAAACACTTGACATTACAAACCAAGAGAGGAATTACAGCAAACAGTTATACAACTGTATACAAACTGGATACTGTACTGTGGGAAAGAAATATCAAGGCAGTTTTCCCTCTTCCTGAGAGAGTAAAACTTGCTCCAGTTTCCCTGCAGAAGCCCCTAGACCTGCCTCTATGACCTTTTCTCTGAAAGAATTTGTCTGGCTTGGGCTTCCCACACTTTTCTGGAGTCCAAGTGTATGGCGCTCATGGGAATGTGCTGGAAAGCATCACCAGTTCTAGACTGGCCCTTCTGAGTCTCTGCGTGTCAGTCGGGACTGTGCCTGTCCGGAGCCTCAGCAGACCTTGGGCTTTCCTCTGCCTTCAGTGGAGTGATGCATGCTGGAAGTGCATTTTCTTTCAGGAGTTCTTCCATTTCCTGAATGTTGAAATCCCTGCATCCATTCTTCCTTAAAAAACTGATCTTATGATCGGCTTGATCTTTGCAGCTGTGGGCAGGGAGACAGATCTGGTTTATGTTCTGAAGCGCTATTGATTGGAGAGCGCAACAACAGAAAGCAGCTTGGGAGGGAAGAGATTCTCTTAGAATCCAGAGCTGGATATGGGAGAACTGACCTGTCTGTTTTCTGTGTGAATTCATTGCAGGCCTCTAATAATAGCAGTAGTATCTCAGTCTTTGAAGTGGTTAAACTACTGTGTATTAACATGAGATAAAAATATGTAATGGTAATACTTTAATCTGTATTTGGGATCCTTCTCCTTAATGAAAGGACTTGAAGTTTAATTTTCCTCTTGTGTTGAACACCAGCCCTTGACTTCACTTTAAATAAGTCATATGACTTATGAAATCATAGACAACAATATAAAAATGCAGAGTTTGCCTTCATCTGTGATTGATTCAAGAGACTGCACTAAGCTGTAGGGATTGCTAAAAAAGAGGAAATAAAAGCCTTCACCAAGACCTTGTTTAGTTTTGTTAAACTTTGTAAAGTGAGCACTTTTACTTCTGTATTAGAAGCCCTATATGTGATTACTGGGTTTTGCTTGTTGATGGTAATGTGCAACTGAAGTAATGCAGCAGTATGTGTTAAAACCCAAGCTGGTTTTATGTTTTAAAAGTGAAATAAGCCTGGTTCTGTACTGAGAAATGGTGTTTACCAGTTGCTTTTCACCATTTTTCACCATAGCTTTTGTTCCATTCAGAGATGTTACCTGGGTTTTTCATGCCAGTGTCAGCAGTGCAAATATTTCCATTAAAACTGAAAACCAGAAGGAGTTACAAAATTGACTTTTTGTTTCTCAAATGTTATCAAAACACAGTGTGTTTTTCTAACATTACAAATACTGTAGGGAAGGAACAAAAACTCATTATGAAGTGAGAAATTAATGAAAGCTTTTCTGCTGGAACAAAGTCGGCATGTTTGACATTAGCCTTTTTAGTTTCTCCATATTTCAGATACAATTGTCTGCCTCTTTATTTAGAATCTGTAAACAGCTGTGGGCATACACATCTGAGTAATGTTTGTCTTCTCTGGTAGGAAGCAAATGCATCTTTTGACAACTGTTGAGGTTTATTTGCCATGTACTTGTTTTTGTGGAATTGAAAGTCCTTTTCTTGTACCAGATTTTGATTCTCATCCTGTGCAGTAAACATCAAGAATGTGTTTGTGGAAACAGAGAGTGAAAAAGCTGTGTGAGATAAGATGTACATCTGCTGCAGGAGGAAATTCATCCTGCAGATGAATAAACTGGTTCTGACTCTCTGCTGGAATCAAGAAACCAGTCAGTAAAAGGATGCCTGGAGTGAGCACTACAACTGTGGGCCAAGCCTGGTGCTCCCTGGTGGTTTTTATGCTCCCACATGACTAAGGATCCTTTTCATCCCTTGCAGGGTGGTTTCCATATTGTTTTGACTATTGTGCTTTCAAGTCTGCTTTAGACCCTTCAAATATGATCCTGTGAAATTCATAGGAGGATTCAAAGTATGGCAGGGAGAAATACTGCTGAGTTTTCTCTCTGTGAAAGGCTTATCACAAAGGAAATGAAAACCTATGGTTGCCACTCTGTGTGTTGATTCTGAAATGACTGCAAACCAGACTAGTTCTCCTGTAGCTAACTGTTCCCAGCTGTTGTATCACATTCCAAATTTTATGAGTATTTTTGCTGGCAACAGGAAATACTTTCAAGTCTTTGCAGGACAAGGCATCCATTTATTTTACATAAAATGTTTTGTTTATCTTTTCTCATTATTCTGCATGTGGAAATCTTGCCTGTGTTTCCAGAATGAAAATTCGCAATTGCAGTTACAGAGAGTTAAAAAGAGCCAGTTTCCTAAGTGTTCTGTTAGCTCTGATGTTTTAAATCAGATTGGGTTTCAAAATGGTCTGTGCTAATGTAGCTGGTTTTCTGGGAGAGAAATGCTAAAGCCACTTTATACTCCATCTGTACTCATTAAGAATCCAGACTTTAATGCAGAAGGGAAAGAAGCCATTATTAATATGTCTGTTATAAAAATGCAGCAAAACATATATTAAATGTATACTGACTATTTCAGTGAGAGCTACTCTGTAATATTATAATCCAAATTTATTTGTTACTTGTTGTGCTCTCCTTTTATTGAACTCAAACATTTCAGGCTTTTTCCAGATAATTGCATATGTTAGAGTTGCTGATCTGGAAACCGTGTGTTTAGAACCCACAGTCTATAGTTAAAAGATCTTTCTTCAGAGTTTTCTGCATTCACTCTGAAGTTGCATTCATTTAATTTATTTCATCGACTTCATGGTGTCTTAGAGGGTAGAACTGTGTTTGAGTTTATTTGCTTTGCTCTCTGTTTTGTTTGATTCTTAGCACCAGTAGAAAAGTTCCTGTTGTGCTTGGACTGACCCCAGAATCTTCCACTGTCGTGTCTCAAGGGCAAGTGTAGCAGAGGTTCTTGTGGCTGCAGCAGAGCTGTCCCTGTGCCATGAGGTGGCCTTCAGGTGGCCTTGTTCCTTGCCAGATTTTATTTCTAGTTGGACTTTTCACTCCACTCTAATACCACCAGAAAAGCAGCAAGATAGTTACTATCCCAAAGTGGTGTTTAAAGAAAAGTTGACAATACTTCACAAGATTGTCAATTAAAAAAAACTCTAAAACATCTCTAAGATATGGACCATTTATCGAAATATTTTCAGTGATAAATAGTGTATGTTACCCAAAAATGTGGCCTTTTTTTTCTTTATTTGAAAACTATTTATAATGCAATAAGTTTAGGAAATGGTTTGGAAGCAAATAAAAACTTTGGAATATGATGAACAAAAATAGGAGAAGGGAGGTTACCTTCCCTGCTGTTGAACTGAAGTAGGTGTCAGTAGGAAAATACTTCTGTGGGCAAATGAACTTTTTTGGATGAAGGGTGGGCTCATGTATGGATTTAAACAGCAAACCAAAGGTGTGTTTGGAAGAATACTTGGATTCTTTTTTTCCCTGAGTCTGTGTTTTGTTGCTACCACTGTGGAATGAAAGGGTTTTCCTCACACAACCAGTAACTTCTGCAAAGCTTTTCAGTCCTACTGTCTGAGAAGCAACTCAGGTTTGTGCTTTCTTCCTCCATTTCCCAGAGCAGGTGTTTCAAACCATGGCAATTGTGAACTTTTTCTTTATGGGCAAATTTATCCTACATCTTGTTCACACCTTCTAGATGACCTTCCTCTTCCAGAGCTTTGCAGATGAACATTTTTCCAGCACTGTATTTGTATTCTTTTAAAAATTATTCTTTTTTTTAAACTGAAGTGAGCTCCTCGTGAGCAGCAGAGGTGTCCCACCTCCCTCTGATCCCCCTTCTTATTTCACACAAGGAGGAGAAGATTTCTCCCAGTAGCCAAAATAATTAGATAAGGTAAGTTAGGTCATCTCAAGTATCTTGCAGGCAGCAGTGGTGCCAACACAGCTTTTGGGGAGAGCATTTATTGAGGAAGATGATGTGGAAATGATCTCTGGTTGCTGTGAGTGGTGGCTCCAGACCCCACTGTCTCCCAAAGCCAGGAGGTCCCACACCACCCCCAGGCTTGGCTCTGGAGTAAACAGTGCTCCAGAGACTGTCCTTGCTCTTCACTGTCAGAGTTTCCTATTGAGACAGGGAGTCAAAAATAAAGGCATTCATTGCTTTATATGCTTTGGCATAGGGTACTATAAACAGCAAAGTGATTCTGAGATCAAATGTGCTGGGGCTGTTCACAATATGGTGTGTAAGGAAAGACCTGTTTGAAAGCAGAAGAATAGACAGTGCAGCCATGTCCCTTGAAAAAAATGGAGGGTTTTTGCTTTTGTTAGAAGGATTCATCCTGTTACTCACTGTCAGAGTGTTAATTGCCACATGCTAAGAGCAGTGTCACCTTCTTAGGGTGAATCTGAGAGAGTCAGGCTGGTACATGCAGTAATCTTTTTTGGGGGAAGCGTCAGCTATAAAAGATGGTCTCTTCCAGTGTGTTTCCAAAATGGAGCTCTCTATTGGGCAGCATGTTCTGATATTAAGCTGATGGTTTTATTTCAGACTTGTCATTAGTTTGATTATTAAATATAATTTACTTGTAAATTGTTACATATCTTGAGTAAGTTCTGCCTGTCCAGTGCAACTTGGAAAGCAGGAACAACATTTGTTTCATGCTGTTTAAGAGTTCTGACCTAAAAATATTTATGGCTCAAAGATGATTCAATCAAGGTAAAAAACTACACAGAAATAATGTGCCATTGTTTTACACTGTAATTTGCAGGACAGATAAATGTACAGGCTGCTGTGAGAGGTTATTTTATAATTACCCCCTCCAGCATGCATTTTAAGATCATGATGATACAGAAAACCACTTAAATGTGATTAAATGCTTCAATGAATTAAAAGATCACTGAACATGGTACTTTGTTGAGGACAGAGCAACAGGGTCATCTGAAACTCAATTTCTGCTGTGTTATTTGCCAGAGTAGCTCAGAGCAGCCTTGGGACCTGGAGGGATCTCTTGTTGACCTTGGATGACCAAGGCACATCCTCAGAAAATCTCAGCACAGCCCGGGCCTGAGCTTGTCTTTAGTCTAGCACTGAGGACCTAAACAGCTCTGTGCACCAGGTGTCTTATCCCAACATACGGAAACATCTTATAACGCCTATTTTTTTTTCTAATAGTGCAAAAGTGGTTATTTAAAAAATTTTTTTTTTACAAACTACGATACCTGTGGGTGAAAATAAAAAGAAAGTGGTTCCTATTTCTTAAATGTGTATTTCATTAACTACGTATTGGTACAGTTCCAGAGAGAATATTTTCTAATAGGTTTTCAGTAGAAGAATGTCAGCTTGATGAGCTGAACTGTTCTTTTATGGTAAGGGAAGAGCAAATTCTTTGTTAAATGTTACTCCAGTTTTTGTTGCTAAATATATAGACATACAGTTTTTCTCTGGAAGTTGGAGGAAGTGTTTTTTCACTCAAGGCAAGAAACTGTCCCAGATATTTGACTATAACACTTCAAAATGGAACATTGTGGCAGGAAAAAATGGGGTGCAGGGACATGCCAGTATACTGAGGCATCTCACTATACTGGCATATGCATCCCATATAGAATGGGAAGCTTTTTAGGGGGCAGGTATCATTCAAGGTTGCAGTACTTTCTGAATCCTCCTTGGACCTGAAGAAACAGGGCTGTGGAACAGCTTAAAGGCATCTGTCATGTGGCAGTAATAATAATAATAATAATTAAAAATAAAACCTTGTGAAGAGCAGTAAAATCTTCTAAGATATTGTGACTTAGCGGAAGGTCCCCACCGCTGTGCAGAGCTCCGTGCTGTAAGTGGCCACTGTGTGAATCATTCCTTGGCTTGTGGGTGGACTCAAACTGCTGCAGTGTCCTGCGCTCATCCTCCTCTCTGGCCTTCACAAAATCAGTTTGTAGTAGGATGCATTTGGTTGTCCCTGATGGGGTTGGAGTGTGGAGCAGTTGGACATGACAGCTTCAGAGCCACTCCTGGGGTGTCAGGAATTGACTCTAGTGATGCTTGCTAACAGCCAGAGAAGCTGGTGTCACTGGTGGGATTAAATTAGAAGGGCTTGTGATTTGTCTTGCCTGTAGAACATATATTTTTAGTTAATTAACTTTTTCTTTTTCTTGTGAAGTAATTCTTGCAGGCCCTTTCCTGTTTTGAACAATTTTCTAATGATGGATGTGACATTTTATACCTAAGAGATGAGATCACTGAAAATGGCAGGGGCTGTCAGATCATGGACTCTCACTCTCTGATCCTCTCTCATATTTGGGTCCTTACTTTTCTTTATGTATGTGTGTGTGTATATATATATATATACACACTTCAAAACTACACTGGAAGGAGTTAATGGAGAGTGCAGAGTTAGGAGATGCTTTTGCAACCTGTTTGACCCAGTCATGTCCAAACATCACCATACAGGCTTCAATTACACGTGCCCCTAATACTTTTTCCACCAGGTCCTGCTGCATTCGATGAACAAACTAATGATACACATTTAATGAACAGCTATTCCGTAGCTTGTTTCCCACTCATTGCTCAATTTGTGGCCCCAGGCCTTATTTAGAACATGTTGTTTAAACATCCCTTTGAAGACAGAATTATTAGTCCCTTGGGGCTTATTTATTGTGTTCACCAAAGTCCTATCCAGTGTGTGGAAAATAATTAATTTGTTTTCATTATCTTTCTGTTAAGTGAAGAGACACACTTATTCCTGCTCAGTGGATGGAATACTGAAAGATAGGGAGATAAATTATACTCAAAAGTTTTGAGTGTTTGGACCCCTAGTTGAGGAAAACAGGGACCTTTTTTTTTCCGATTTAGTGGAAATTCAACCTGATCCCAGGTTGAAAGTGTCTTCTTGACTGTGATTATGCCTGAAAGTTTTTAACCCTCAGAGGAAAAGATCACAAGGTGGATGAGGAGCATTCAGAAAATGATAAACTTTCTGTAACAGCTTGTTTTTAAGTACCTGTCTTGTATGAAGCATGAGGAAGGGACAGATGGAGCAGCATGGGTGCTGTTATCTGCTGTGCTGATCGGTTTCTCTGGCTGTGAAGACAATGTCCCGTTCCTTGTCCTACACTATCTATTCCAATTTCTCTAAATCTGTCTGCTAATCGGACACCAGATGCCCTTGCTCTGAGTCTCCTGTGGATCCCTTGGTGTGGCCATCTCGGCCCTGAGAGCCAGGTGGCTCTGGTGAAGTAAGACATAGGAAGTTTTATGATTAGAGTATATAAAGCATCAATACTGGTAGAATTCAAGTTACATGGGTACCTTTGCTAGCTAGTTTTCCTTACTTCTGGAAAAGTAGATGACCATCTGATCCTCTTGACCTTTTCCTCTCTGCTTTTTGAGAATATTGGCTTTAGGAAGCACTGATTCTTCTGTCTATCTCCCCTTTTTCAACCTCCAGTGTAATTTCTCTGCCCCTCCTGTGCCACCAGTACCATTCCCAGATTCAGTCCTGGTGGTTCTTCTTGCCCAGCAGTGTTGGTAATCCTGTTACTCTCTTTGTGTTTTTTGATCCAAAACATGTGGATGTAAAACCTTTACCAGCTAAACTCTTCCAGATGAGCATTTCAATTCATCTTGAGACAGTATCAAAAATCTGAAATTTAAGAGATGGAAATTTGATCAGAATATTTTACAGGCAAAGGAAAATGGTACCTAGTGGGAGAAGGTTCTATACAGCAATCATAACTACCAGCCACACCTATAGTAATGGCAACCTTGGAGGCTCATTTGAGTACTTGGCCAAAAAAAAAAAAAAAAAAAAAAAAAAAAAAGTTGTTCTTAATTTTGTTACATTCTGCTGAAAATGACACATTTCTCTTGTAGTTTGTGCATGCTAAATGATACAAATACTGTATTTTTTCAACCTATGACACAAACCTCTATTCTAGTTTTCCTTTCTGTTATAACTGGTTTCAGATTTCATTTCTGGTATTCTTTTCTTTGTCAGATGAACATTAAAACAACCTCAATTCCTTTACTCCAAAATAAAATACAAATTAACAGTTATCTGAAGAATAATAATTGAAGGCATAAGAGAAGAATGCTTTGAGCTAGAATGTCTCCATGGCAAGTGTCTGGTTACTATAGCAATCGCCATGGAGCATGTGACCAGCATGATAATTGCAGGGGACTTAAGAGCCTTTTCTCTTGCTGAAGTTTGATGTCTTCTCAACAGAGGTGTTATGTGAGGTCACATCCCTGCAATCCGGACTCCCAGATGGATGGATAATGCAAACGATCAATTTGCAGCTCCCACTGGGCAGAAAATGGTGTGTTCAGTTCATGGATTTTAATTTGTTTGATTTACAGCACATCACAACTGAGGGCAGAAATTTCTTCTCCCCAATCCAGCATGTTTTAAATCTACATTTTGACTATTGGTTTTTGTAGCAATGGTTGCTGTGTACATGTTTTGTGGAGCACTTTGAACTAGGGCAGACAACACTGTCTCTGCAGAGCCTGGCTGATAACTTTAATGCAGAAGTACAGTGGAATTCCCAGCAACTCGGATGTGTTAATATTGAGGGACACAGTAACTTAGTGTTGCATTAAAATAACCCATTGTTTTAAAGTTAATTTTTTCTTTTCACGTTTACTCCCTGTGTCTAGTGAGCGTGGTGGCTTGGCTTCCCCAGTGAGAAAAAAATTGAGAACACTTTTTCTAGAAAGAAAAGAATGTCAAATTTGCACTCTGCATTTCTTAATTTTTATTGAGTATTTGGATAGGTAGCCTCTGATTCCTTCTAGCATATGGCACTGCTGACTTGACTTTCGTCAGTGTTTAAAGGCTGTTGACAATCCTGCTGAAACAGGTTAAATATTGATAGCTCCTTGCCACTTTCACGGAATGATGCTTTACTAGAGGACAGAAGCAGTAAGGAATAGAGCCAAGTGATTAAATATATATATTTTATACACATATACAAGTTGTTAACAGTATCGAACTCAGATGTTAAATTTTCATGACTTGGAAATATTTACCTTTAAAAGAAGAACCTTTTCTGTAATACACACTTTCAGTATGACTGTACATTGTCAACTCAGTCATATTTGACTGAAGATGAGAGGGCACTACCTATTGTTCTTCACATAAGGATGCAGAGACATCCTCTTTGTTCTGAGGTTGCTACCAGCAACAGATACTCCTCCAAGGAAATGAGTCACCCAAGTGTATTTGCCACAGAAACATTTGCTCACTTTGTGCTGTGTGGAAACCAGTGACGTGAGGTGTTTGTGCTGTGCAGGTGTTGGGGGTCCATCCCCAGAGACCCTTTCTAACCTGGCACAGAAAGAGGAGCTCGGCTCCTGCTCTCCGTGGCACAGGTGCTGAACTGAAGAGTTCTGAGGAACTATTTTCCTCAGAAATAAGGAGTAAAATGAACCTGGGATTCCTCATTTATTGTATTCTTATTGGTTTTCATTACTGTGCTCTTATTCCTTTTCAAACAAGATTTATTAAAATAATGGAAGGACACACCAAATGTATTTCCTGGAAGTTGGGTGCTTATTTTTTGGCTATCCTGCTGTCCTGAGATGATTAAATACCAGGTCAATCATGGCTGTGTAACCGAAATCCAGGTTAAACAAAGATCACGTTGTGTTGTGTTTTAGATTCAAACTCTGTAACATTCCAGTACTTCTTAAACACTTTTTCTACAAGGACAAAGATAAGGGGGAATGGCTGCCAATTGATAAGAGTGCAGGGTTAGATTGGGTATTAGAAAGAAATTGTTCCCTGTCAGGGTGGGGAAGCCCTGGCACAGATTGCCCAGAGAAGCTGTGGCTGGCCCATCCCTGGAAGTGTCCAAGGCCAGGTTGGACAGGGCTTGGAGCAACCTGGGATAGTGGGAGGTGTCCCTGCACATGGCAGGAGGGTTGGAACAAGATGGACCGTAAGCATTCTGTGATTCCTAATGGAAAGCTATGACTTGATTGGAGGAATCTGCTTATTAGTGACTGTGTGTGTCCTTTTTACATTGAGGAGGAAATAAATAGGGAGCACTTACACAACAATGTGTAAGAATGCTAATTTGGGTGATAAGTATTATTTAACTTCGTCATCATAAAAGTAATTGTTCAGATTTTTAAATATAATTAAATAGATGCATAGTTTATCTCTTTCCTATTACAACTTGGTTTAATGACTCAGCGGTAAACCATAGGCAGCTTTTTCACCTCCCTGTGCTTTGCTCGATTGTTACTCTCTTATCAGCTTGGCCAGATGGAAGCTGAGGTTCAGCTCAAGGTAACCAGCAGAAGCTCCTGTAGTGGTGGGTCGATAAAATCCCAGATCATTATCTGTGGTGCACTGCTGTGTAGACACAGAGCACTTACCACACATGATATTTAGAGGGGGTTTTATTACAAGCATTGAAGCGACTGACAGAATATAGGTGTCTCTGTTTTAACAATGACAATATCTGCAATTACTCAGCTGGAATAGCTGAGTATTTTAATGCTTTTAACAACTACTGTGATGTGACAAATGCAGAGGGTTTGCTTTTAGGACAGGCCAAGTGGAGATGGGTCTCAAAGATCATAGTCTAATCTTTATCTTGGATCAGGCTCAGCCAGGGCATGTTGCTCTGGACCATGCCTTGTAAGGTGTTGAGTATCTCTAAGAATTCATAATCTAGCAAGACAGTATGTTCCTTTACTTTTGAAGTGTTGTTTTTTTCTTCTGTTTAAATAGAATTTCTTGCATTTCAGTTTGTGCCTGTTGCTGGGTGCCACTGAGAAGAGCCTGTCTTGGTCTTTACTCTCTCCCATATGTATTTGATACACTGATAGAATACCTCTGGCCTTCAGTTTCCAAAATGTGAATGTGGGAGTCTTCTGACTTGCTGACAACGTTGTTTCAATTTTTCTAAAATAAAAGTATAGGTAGTACAGGTGCAGAATATGAAGTAAGGTCAGGATGTAGAAAGAGGCTGTAGTTCAACTAAAATATAAGGTTCTAATTTTCATTATGTACGTTCCCACCATTCCAACAAACATCTTAATGGATGTGCTGCTGTTAAATTCAGTGGGAATGGAGGTGGTCCTGTAGGATTAAATTTTTTAGTTGTGGCAGCCACCTAGAATGACGATATAAGGAATGACTCTGGGAAATGGAGCGTCAGACTGACGGTGTAGACGTGCCTGAGGTAGTGATAAGCCTGCTATCTTGCACAGCAGCAGTGACCCAGCTGCACCATCACACTGCTTGGTGCAGGCTGGAGCCATCTGCCAGCAGCTGTAACAAGCACACTCTTCCTTGGCTTGGGTTTGCATGACAATAGGAATGAATTTGGGAGTAAGGCTCCCGGGTCTGGAAAACACCCCAGCAAAACTCGATAAGGAAGCCGTTCTGACTGACCGCACTTAACCAGATTAAAGGGATTCCTGTGGTATTGCTGCCCTGGATGCTGGTGTACTGCAGGAGGCTTCTGGCAGTGCTTCAGAGAGAATGACCAGCACGCTGCTGAAGGACTTTCAGGGAGCTGCTTTACACTTTTGCATCATTTATTTTCAGCTCTGTAAAGTAAATTTAAGCCAGGGTGAAATCCCCTTGATCAAAGCTGTCTGAAGGGAGGTAATTGTATGTTGTTAACCTGATGGTTGAGGCTGGGGTTCAGATGTGGGGTGGATTAAGGCACTTGAGCTAAGCAGCTGGACTTGGGTGTAATGAATACAGCCTGGAAACAACATAACTGATGGGATATATCCGTGGGAAGTCTCCACACGCTAATCCACCTGCTCACTTAAACCCTCATTCATGGGAACTGTCCTATCATAAATCACCAGCCTTTGCTCCTGGTTCTGTGGGTTCATAGGTGTGGTTTGGAGAGCTGATATCCCCTTCATAAACTCCTGAGGGCTGATCAGGTGTGTGACTGCTGCCCTGCTTCAAGCGAGTTAAAAATCACTGTGTAATTCCCTGTATTTGAAGTTTATGTCTACGTATTTTTTTCAGCTAATAAATTTTGTGAAGGAAATGGAATACACATGAAAAATACAATATATTTTTCCAAACTGCTTTAAGTGAGTTTGAATGCCTTCAGCAGTTCTGAATATTTAGGACTTCCTTGGCTATTTGGGCATTTCTGAGGCAGCTTGTGTGGCTGTTAGGCCTGATTTTGTGCTGCTGCTAGATCTGTTGTCAGTTGACACCAGCTGTGATTCCCTGGCTGGTTAGGTTGGGTTGGTTTGTTTTTATGCTGGATTTTTGGGATCATGGGAAATGAAGAGTACTGATGTGTTTTTAGTGAGCAAGGGCATTGTTTTCTTTGCCTGCAGGTAAAGCTGCATTGCCAAAGGTGAACGCCTGGGATCTGGGGAGAGGGTCTAAGAGCAGTTAAGGTTAATGAGGTTGTCGTCCTTCAGCAAACTTGTATATGAGGATTTGGGGTGGTTTTGTAGCTGGAATATGTGTCACAACAGGTTTTTCCAGTATTTTGTTTGTGGGCACTGTCACACTGTACCCTTGATGCATCAGGGAGTTGTGTGACAGTGCAACTCCCACGCACTGATAGAAAAAAAGGAAAGGTCAGGTGAGAAATGGGGATGGAAATTGGAAATCCTCAAACTGTGTCTTTCTGTCTCACTCCTCCCTCACACCTTGTAGCCTGCACTTAGCACTGGCTGCCTCCCCAGGGTGCTGCCCTTTAGCTACTCACAGTGACTCCCAGAGAATTCTTGTTTTCACCAGGCACCAAGCCTTCCATCATTTAAGTCTCTCAGGAAAATCTGTTTGTTTCCTGGCTATCATGGAAATCTCCAGCAATCCTGTTTCCTTGTTTTTTTCAGCTTGAAGACTATAAGTGAATATATAATTAAAAATATAATGAAAAGTCCCATCTCCTTTAGGAACAGAGGGACAAGTGATGGATTTGGTTGAGCTAGATAGTTTATTTTTCATCCCCTTTACATCACTGCCATACCACGTGATCTCTGGGTTTTCAGAACCATCATGCATGATTGTTAGTTACAAGAACCATCACGTGTGATTGAAGTTTACTTCATCTTTACACTCAGAAATATCACTGATTTCAGTTTTTTAGTAGTGTAAGAAGCACTGTAAGAAGAAAACACACACCTATGTAATCACCACATACCTCAACAATGGTACTTAACCCAAGAATCACTTACTGGGAATAAATAAATGTCAGACAAAGACTGTAAATGGCTTTGCTTGCTATGAGAAAGGGCTGGGCAGGGGGATGAATTTCTGCAAAATTTGACAAAAATGAGAAATAGGAGATGACCTCTCTCTTTAGAACTAGCATCTGCGTTTGTAAATTAAAAGAATAACTGCATCTCCACAGGTTCCAAATGAATTCCATGGATGTCTGATGCTGATAACAAATGACTGTTGTACGTCTTCCCCAAAATCCTTGCTGTGACTGTGATTGCAGCTCTAATTATGGCATAACAGATGCAGTGTTGTATAGCACCCGCCTTCTTCAGGATCTGTAGCTCCCCTTACTTCTACATGAGTTTTCTCATTTTAGTCTAGAATTTACTACTGCTTGCAGTAACAAAGAAGTCGCTCTTAAAGTAAGGAAAAGAAAAAAAGATTTGGAGATAGTTACACTGCTCACATTGTTGTTGTGCTGCAGATGTTCGTTGTGTTCGCAGACAGCGCGATTGTGGGAGAGTGAATTCATGCCTCACTGGGTCCTTTCCACTTTCTCCAGCCTCTCCTTTGCTGAGTAAGCAGTTAAAGGGAGTTTTTTTCTTTTGTTCCCCAGCCTTTGCTGCTGTTTGAGGAGGGCAAGTTACTTGGCTGTTTCTTTCAGCTGGAAGTGGAACGGTGTCATTATTTTTTTCTGTTCAAAGTATTTATCAGAAGAAATAGAAGAATGCATTTACATTTGAATGCTGCTCTGTTGTTCTTCCAACCCAAGGAGGAGGTGATTTATTTTAGTAGTACAAACTAATGCCTTGTGCTGTGCCAATCATGCTGCCATTGTCTGCTTTGATATTGACAGTGAATCGTCTCTTGGATGTTACAGTTGTGACCAAATACCCGGTTCACGTGTATGGGTTTGGGGACAAGGAAGGTGTGTGAGCAGCATCTCGTGCTGCAGGGACGCTCCATCCCTGGAAGTGTCCAAGGCCAGGCTGGACGGGGCAGGTTGCTTGGAGCAACCTAATCTAGTGGAGGGTGTCCCTGCCCATGGCAGGGGGTTGGAACTAGGAGATGAGCTTTAACAATCTTTTCCAACCCCAGCCAGTCTGTGACTCCCGACAGCGTTTCTCCCGCGGAGCATCACCCCCTGCCCGGGTGCGCCGTCCCCACCCGTCCCCGCGCCGCCGCCACGGCAACGCCGCCGCTGTCGCTGTGCCCGCCCCCGGCCCTGCCCCGGCGGTGCCACCCTCGGCTAGGGCTGGGCGCGGAGCCTGCATGGCACGGCACGGCGCCGGCAGTGCCGCTCGCTAGGATGAACGAGGAGGTGGCCCAGAAGAGCGACGGCGGCGAGAAGTGCAACGGCGGCAGCCAGCGGAGGAAGAGACCCAAGAAGGTGGGACCGGGATCAGCAGCGGAGCCGGGCGGGGAGCGGTGCTTGGGGTCGCGGAGCCCGGGGGGATGCTGCTGCCCTGCCTCCGCGAGCAAGGGCTCTCTCCCCGTCTGTTTCTATGCGGAATCGATAGCCTTGCGATAACCGAGCCGGATGGCTGAGCCGAGGGGGTTTTCTGTGTTTTTTGTTCTGTTGAAGTTGGTGTCATTCGGCAGCGGATGCTGCTCAGCGCAGGTTTCCCTCGGCTGCCCTTAAGAGAGCGGGTGGTTTGTTTTGACAGAAGGTGATATTGGCTCATGTGCTGCTACACATCCCTTTTCCTTCAAGCTACAGAGACGGAGGTTTATAAACCTTTGGTTTATTTTTCCGGAGATGGTTCTTAAGGTCATATTATAAACAGTCATAGAAATCCATTGCTGGCTATTGTACCATCCGTGGTAATTCGGTGATGCTAATGACAAATACCTGGGTAAAAACGTGAATTTGCCCAGCCACACCCAGTTCCCAAGGCACTTTCTCTGCGTGTCCAGTCGTTCTGTCACAAATGGTTGATTTGCAAGGTATAGCCTGCCGTGCCCGCTGCTTCAACCCCCCGGTTGAGGTAATCGCTTTTTAATGGCTTTAATTGCAGGCTGCTATTTATTTCTGTTTGGGCTTTCTCTCCCCTTTAGGAGGAGAGATGCCTGTGGTGCTGCATAATTATGACATAAACGGGTTTACAGTTATTCTCCCCTCCCCTTCTTTTATGTCAATTGTTATAACCTGAGTTACAGCTCTGAAATGTAGGGGACTGCTTACAGGGTGAAGAAGAATTATTTAATCCACACACAGCATACACTGGTGAATTTTTCAGTCCCTTATTTTGCATAGAATTGGCATTTTAACCCACACTGTATGTGGGCAAGACAAATTGTTACAGATTGTAATAACGCGCAGACACGTATTCAGCGACTTCTGCAAGGGCTTTGACCTGGTGAGGAAAAGCTCTTTTGCAATAGGTGACACTGTTAGGCCCTTTTTTATCACAGAGGGAAGATTTTGTACCTATAACCACAAGGGTATGAGAGAATCCAGTCTAAACGAGAATTTGAACAAAAACATCCTCACCCCACCCCATTGTGCTTGGAATATTGCCTGGATCTCCACACAGTGGGGGATTTTATATAGCATCATGGCCTTATATTTAAGCAGAACCTAGTAGGAAAGAGGATACCTGCTTTGTCTCGCCTCTGAATTTGAAAGGTTTATTTGTGTGGGTATGGAAATCCATATAAGGAGGCAAAAATCAAAAGATTAGGTGCATACCCGATGTTTTAATTGGACTGTTAGGTTATCTGGGAACAATGTCATATTAGGAGAGAGGTTTTGAAGGTCTAAGGAGTCAAAGTGGGTGTTCAGATTGCTTCTTTTTTAATCTCTGCATTTATGCTTTCTTGTTTCTCCATTGTTTTCTAAGTAAAGTGGCCCAGAGCCTTTCAAGGTTGCAACAGCTGCCAAATGAATGCTTGGAAAGCATCTCTTATATTGAGTCTCCATATTCAGAGTCTTCCAACAGCTGATTCATCTTCGTTTTTCAAAAGTATAATAAATGCTTGGGTGTTTCCTTTTACAACTAGAAAATATAAACGAGGCACTTTCAACTGACAGATATTAAGCAAAAATATTGTTAATCCCTGAGTTTGGATGCAGTAGATGTTGGTGGCTCAGGTCTGTTTTAGATAAGCTCTCACCAGTCTTTCACCCTTAGTGGGTTCATGAAGAAATACAGCTCCTGCCGTTGATATTTCTTTTAAAATTCTACAAATTATATTCTGAAAACCTCAAAATTGGTAGCTTTCTTGATGAGAGAGATAGACCCTGGAATAGCCAAGAGTACAAGAATTCCAGGTTGAATTCCTCTGTGTTTTGACTAGGTAGGCACAATTTATTTTGGGAACAGAGACACAAGTGCCATGTGCAAGAGCTCCAAAATCCCAAGTAATGTAGCCTGTTTTCAGGTCCTGAACTACTTTTGCTGAACAAAGCTGCATTGCGCCAGCCAATATGCCCTCTATCTGTTCTGTGGAAGTTGATCCCTTTTGTGTGGATAATTAAATATTAATTGATCTAGATGAGTTTGATCTGTGTATTGGGAGAGGCAAAGAGCGGCTCTTCTCAGATACGGCGTCCAGCTGGATCTTCTGTATTCCACCATGGTGTCCTAGCTAGGAAGCCATGCACAACTCTCTCTAATTTTCAGCAGTACCCTGTTTTTTAATGTGTGCACACTTTAAAATAAGAAGGCTTCAGTTTTGTCTTCATACAGGATAGGAATAATGGGAATTTCCATTAAATGGGGAAAATTACTACCTACGCAAAGCCAAATTTAATCCTTGGTGATGGTTGTGGCTTTGTGTGTTCTGGTGAGTCAGTGGGCTGCTTTAATAGGTTTGTTAATCCAGTGGTAGGGTTGTGTCCAGTTTTCCAGTTTTGCCTTTGTGTGATAACTGGGATATGATCAAATTAGTGTTCCTGGGAAGAAAGTTCATGTTCACACAATTCTAGTATTGGAGAGCACAGGGTGCAGTAGTGGACAGGGCTTGTTCTGCTGCTGGTGTAACTTAATGGAGATTGGTGTTGAAGGAGTAATGCAGCAAGTGATCTGGAATTTGTAATGTGTTAGTGTTTTCCTTCTGTCTTTTGCCAAGTCTGTTGCAAAGGGCTCAAATACTAAATTTATAGAATTCATTTCAAGGATGGTTTTTTTCATCCTACAATGTTTCAGATGAAAACCAACTACTGTTGATCATGTGGAAAATGAAGTATATTCCTATATCTAGTATTGAAAGCACTGATGGCAAAGGGGTTTCTAGGAGCCGTAAGTTCTTCCTAAACTTACAGGCTCTTCATGAACCACACTGTTGATGGATCAATGCAGAAATAATCCATTTTGGCTTATTGCAGAATTCCAGTCTTTTCACTTGTCTTGCTCATTCTTTAAGAAAAATTACAATCTTGGAGTCAGACCCATATTGGAAAAGACTTGGAGGAAGTTGTAATGTCGATTTAAAGGAAAAGAAATGAGACTTCCTTTTCTAACCTAAGCATAATGTCCTATTTTAAATAAAATTGGCTGCATTATGTGAAGTACTTCCAGTGAAAGCTGTATACTTGATAATGCAGGCATTACAGTGTACAAGCTAATCCTTTTAATTAATTTCGATTACTTAAGACTTTTTCTTCCATGCATAAGGTAATTGAGACCCATTTTGGAATACAAGTGTCATGTTGGTCACTTATGTTCAGGAACAAGAATCTCAATGTACACAAAACATGCAGAGAGGGATTGCCAGAAGAGTGAGCTTGTCCTATGCAGAATCCAGAGGAGTTTAGCTTTAGTGTGCTTAAGCAAAGGCAACCTGGGGGGAAAAGGAAATGAGGCTCCTCTGCAGCCTTCTAATAGGTTTAATCAGATAGAAAGCCAAGAAAAACTTAATTATGTATGAGATATGATTTCTATAACATATCACTGGACTGGATTCAACTCCTTCGAGGAGGTCCCTCTTGCTCCCATGGTTCTGTGCTTTGCCTCTGTGTCATTTACAGTGCCATAGTAATATTGCACAGTACTTTAATTGATGGCAAGTGTGGCTATTTAAGTATTTGAAAATGTTTGTTTACCTGGTTATTTCACCCTTGCAACTACCAAATTTAATGGAAAACTGAATGCTGTCAAAAGAAGGGTTTGAATCAGTGACCATCTCTCCTGAAATTGGCGTGGGGGCTGGTAGGACAGCAGTTCCAGTTTTCTGGGTGGTGTTTCTCTGAATTGCCCTCATTCCACACTTGAAAAGTCTCCCTGTGCCTTCTCTAGTTGCTGCTCTTTGCCCCAGTCTGCTGCTATACTGGTGACAGACAAATAGCTGTGGCCACACTGCTCTCGGCTGTGCTGTTTGGTGATCCAGCTGGCATGGAACCGGAGTGTGCCACCTGAGAGAGATCACGTCCTCTAGCTTTAGAAGAAAGGAGCTTTTCCTTCAGTCAATAAGCAGTAAATTGAACAGGCAGAAAAGAGCTAATGAGAAAAACCACAGGATTTTCTTTCTTTCAGCAGTAGATCTCTAAAAGACTTCATTACAAAGGAAAAGTGGTAGTTTCAAGTTAACCCAACTCACTGGTGTTCAATATTGCTAATTTTACTGGTAACACAGCTGCTGTAAGGCTGGAAGGTCTTACTCTTCTTTCAGCTGAACCAGTGGGAGAGAACTGGAACTGCTTTGCTTTCAGAGGAGCTAATCCAATTTATATGAAAGTATAAATTGGATTAGCAGAGGAATGGTTCTAGAATTTGCTCTATAAAGAAGAGAATAGATAGAGAAAAAAATGAACTTGTTTTTTAGTCATGGACAGGTTTGTTAAGAGTGTTAAGGGTCAAACCAGTCGTATTCCTAAATGTCTGCCCTGTGCTTTAACATGGTTTGCACTATCATGAATCTGATGCAACTCCACTGCTGTTCTTGCACTATTGAAATCAGGATTTGCTTGTTCCCTTTGCCTTTTATTCCTATCACGAGTCTTCCAGCACATTTTGTGCCAGGTGTAAAACTAACATTGTAGCTGCAAATGCTTTGCTGTATTTAGCTTTAGTTGCTATGTGTGATGGTAACAACCATCAATGATGTGTATTTCTTCCACTGTGGGATAGAACGTCTCACCTCTGTTTCCCAAGTTGCATCAGCAAACACCCCGTGCTTCCATCACAACAGCTCCATGGTGAGTGATGCTCTGGATAAACAATTTCCATTTACTTAGAGCAACAAGGCAGGGAAAATAATTGACACTGTACTGTGCTGTAAATCAAGTCCCTCGGGATGGGATTTCAGAATTTGCTGAAAGTCCTTGCAAGGAGTTTCAAAGATAAACCGAGACTTTTCCTGGAGTTTCAATGCTTCCAGATAGTTGTTTATTAAGTCTTATCAGAGGACAAGAGCCACTAGCGTGACCCAGGTACAGCATAGAGCACAGAAAAGCAGGAGTGAGGCTTCTCTATCAAGATTTACACAGCTTTTTAAAGATAATTTAACCAATAGTTACTAAAAACCTACATTATTTTCACTTTCCTACCAATTATTCAGTAACATGACGAGGAACTGCGGAATTTTCTATCCAATCATTCCAAACTACTTTTACTGCAGATCATGGTGTAGAAGAAGATTTAGAGAATAACAACAATCCTTCATTTTGATATTTTTTACTCTTATCTATTTACTACAAAGAGAAGCCCAAAACCTCTGTATTTTTCACCCTTTGACAATCTTACATAGTAGTCTGTCACCTAATTCACACCACTGTATTTTCTAGTTCTTGTCTGACCGTTGGTAACTTTTTCCAAGGTTGGAGGCTAAAACAGTGTTGTTCAGGGGGGGCAAGAACCCTTAAAAACAGGCAGAGAAATACTCTGGGCACTCTGGGTTCCTACAGATAATGATGTGTGCTAGAGCCGAACATCTGGACTAGAGTGTTTTGTGTTGTTGTGGGTTTTTTTTTAGCATCGTAAAGTGTGTAAGACAAGAGTGCACATGGTCTGGGCCCCATGGCTGAGCCTGGCTTTTCTAGGTCTATATATTCCCGTGTAACAGGGTCACTTCAGCTGTTGCTGTGCTCTGTTGTATCGATGCCATGAGCAATGAACAAGTCTTAGAAGGAACACAACTACTTGGTAGGTTAAATTCCTTCATTGTGGCCTTTAAAGGTAATATACATATTGTTTTAAAAATGTTCTTGTTTTCATAACAGAGTAATAGGAATCTGCAAAGGGATGGAGTTGTTTTAACGTATTAGCAGACTTGTGCCAGTGGTGCACTTCACAGATTAAATACTGTGAAGGTAACAAGGAGGAGATGATCTGGATCAGTGGTGACTGTTACAGGGGATGGCGTGGCTGGTTGAGCCTGCGTCCGCCTGCTGCGCATTCCAGGCTCCTGATTTATCATTCACAGTTCTTGCTCATTTTCACCAATGTTTGGCAAACATCAACTGAGTCAGAGAACCAAGTCCCTTTTTCCCCAGCCAGCTTTCCTTTCTCCCTGCAGGATGCCTGGGGCTGTCAAGTATCGCATTTATTGTATCGCGCTCACGCATCTCACAGCCTTGTCACGCGTTCCTGCGGTGACAGAGGCTGAGCTGGGCTTAAAGCTGCCTGTCCTGGCTCTCTAGGGACATTGGGGCCATGCTGGAGGCAGCCACATGCTGTCTCTGCCTCCCTGCCCTCATGGTGTCCCCCTCTGTAACCTGCCTGTCCCCATCAGAGATGCCTTGTTTTTGTGGCACCGTGTCCCTGTCTGTGCTGGGCATGCTGTGTTGATGCTTTTGATGGCATCTCTGGCTAGGGACTCTATAAATCGAGACTGACATATGCAGCACGTAGATATTTAGGTTACACACTGTGAGCCCTGGAGCTCTGAAATGCAAGGAACAGAGGGAGGCCAAAAAAATACTAAGATGGCCAGAGGCTTTTCCGTTATCATTTATTTTCAGGAATTAATTATTTCAAAATATTTCCTAGCTGATTATGTAGGCTTCTTTTGTCTTGGTGACAGAAATTGCTGAGCTGAAAGTTTGAACTTCCTGTCATTATGCCTCCAGTGTGTAGGAATAATCCAGTATTTCAGTTTTCAGTAGAAATTTGCAGTTCTGTTATTCATCCAGTGGGATCCTAGTAGCTTTTCATTTTCTCATTTATTTCCACTTCATTTCATTGTTCTCTGGCCCCAAATACAGGAGGGAAAAATATTTAAAAAGTAGATGGAGGTGGGCCGATGTGCAAGGCTCCCTGAGAGCAATTTCTAAAATTGCATGAGAGAGGCAGTGAATTACTTCAGGTCAATTTTGGTAAAAAAATCCTAGTTGTAAGGACATGTAATTGATTGTCAAATTCATCTTTCTCTATTTTAAATGTGAATATGGAGGATGGAAAACGTAGTATTATATCTTTATGTTTTACACAAAAAGGCAGTGTATCCTTTTGGGCATTGCCAGTCAGTTTGGCAATTGATTGTTTTCCCCAAACCTTCCTGAAATAAAAATGTTCATTTGGCATGCAGCAATTTAGGGAGCAAAGGTAGACACCAACCCACATTATCTCACCTCTTCTGTGGTTCCTTCCAGCTGGCTACACTTGGGTTACAAGCAGGTACACAATTTGTAGCCTACTTCTGTTTTCTCTGGGTTTAGTTCACACACATGCACACACCCACCCACCCCAATTTAGCCCGTGAATGAAGTGCTCTCTGGGGAGTAGGATCAGCTCCAAAGGAAAGGATAGAGTAAAAGACAGTAATTGCAGCTGGAAGTGATTTTCTAGGTTAAACAGTGTATAGGTTTCTGCCACAAGCTGAGCGCTTCAGAAGGGATTGGTTGCTTTTATTTGTTTCATTGAGGCTTGGCTGCCATGCATTTATATTACACTGAAGTACTGGATCTCAGCAAGCAGAGTGTATGGATTTCAGCTGGCACCAGGAGTGCAGGTTCCTGCAGCAATATAGCTTCATGATCAGTTAAATCTGCTAATTGTTCCACTCCTAGGGTTCCTTTATAGAGCAGGGTTTGAAGTGTGTCAGTGTAGTGGAGGCAGCAAAGAACATTGGTAGTAGTTTTGAGGTAGTAAATGGAAGTGGGAACTGATGTTTATAAACAATTTACACCTTTCTGTAGGATATGCCATTCTGAACCTTGTTTGTCTCGTCCTGTGTTAAAAATTGTGCTGCTTTCCTGTGATCAAAAGACTCTACTAGTCCTCCTCTTAAAAATATTTTAAATGTCTAATACATCTGGCAGCTTTCAGTATGGGAGAGCAGATGTCAGCGTATAAATGTCAAGGAACAGTGGCAGTTATTCATGGCGTGAGCCATTAGAAACCTCGTCTGATTGTGCTGGTGGAGACATTGGTATGACCTAATCATAAAGTGAATGAATGGGCATCAAGACCAGGAGAAGGAGGCCCTGGGACGTGTGTGTGTGCACTCGGGTGCGTGTTGTGGTGCCGTGTCCCAGGCTGTTTGTGTTTGTTTCCGCAGCATGGCAACGGAGCACAGTGGGCTCCAGTCTGTGCTGGATGTCAGCATGGGTTTGGTAAAGCCAGCGGGGCCCTGCCAGCTGCCATCAGCCAAGGAGCTCTTGTTGCTGTGCCCCTCTGACAGAGCAGAGCAGGGTGAATATCAGAACAGAAGCTCTGGAATGGGCACATATTTTCCAATCAATCTGTGATTCATGCTCATTAGCTTTGAAACACTGAAGAAAGGCGCTTTATGAGCTGGCATTTCCATTTGTGCTTTAACTGCTTTACCCAGGCTGAAGACAGAACGATGACTGCAGCACTTGCGAAAACAAGGGGAAGAGAAAGATGGAAACGTGTTCTGTGCCTTGTCTAAAGGTCACTGCCCTGGTTAGAGATCACAGCCTCCCACTCAGCCCTTGGATCTGCTGATAGCCTCTTATTTGGTGTGAAATACAAGTTAAATGGGTCAAGCGTAGAGTTACACATTTTCCAGGGTGACACGTTTCCTTCAGAGTTGGGGAGGAAAGGTGTGAATATTCCCTCCTGTACCTTCTATTCCCTGCCTGAAACACAAGCCAGGCTTTCATTGTTGCATTCATTTTTAATTAACCTCTTGTGATGGTGCAACAGGTGTTTCTTGAGGAAACCGTGGCCCTTGCAGAGCTTGCAGTCACTGCAGTTGTGTCTGGAGGTGTAAGTGTGTGAGGGCTTGTGGTTAATTACATGTGATGCTGCGTATTTGTACACGCCTCTCTCCCTGCTGCTTATCAGCAGACCTGCTTTTTTCATGGCCACATCCCCAACAGAAGCAGCAGGCGATGGCTTTTAGTTGGAAAACAGCTGCCAGGAACTCATTATGCACTAATGTACGCTTCAAGATTCAAGATTGCTCCTTTGCAGAAGGAGCTTAGGAGTGTGGCCCATTTGAAATGTGGCTGACAGCAATTAGGATAGCGATGTACAGCATGCCTTTCCTAGAAATCATTGTTAAAGACCAGTTACTACCTCTGACCTGAAATAATACAGTCTGGATTGTACTTATACTGCACTTCTGTGTATGGTATCCCAATTTCTTTTGGTGATTGAGGAAAAAATTCCTGCTGGAAATCTCTTCTGCACATTGTAGTTTCATCCAAATAGAAACCAGATGCATTTAAAAAAATCCAAACCAAACAATTGCTGAATGTAAGTGGTAAATACAATTAATGAAATTCATCTTTTTGATATAATCCAAGTGATGAAGATATGGTTACAAACCATATGTATGTAACAGTATGAGTTGGAATAAGGGAAGCTTCATGTGTTGGATGTTGATGCTGGAGCCCATAGTTAAGGGATCATTCACATGGGAAAGCACATTTGAACTGGGACCTTCGTTTCTTTTCTTCCACCTGTCCTCTTGGGAGGATCAATGTGATGATGAATTTTAGTTTAGTTTAGTTTAGTTTTCCCAAAGGAGGGAACAAATGGTTAAGCTTTTACTGAAACTTTCTGAGAAAATGGATGTAGTTGATCTCCCCAAAAGAGAAGCCCTAGTTAATACAGAAGGAAACTGAATTCCTACGATTCTAGTCTGAAAAGTCTCCAAAGTCTTCCCTGTGTCCCAAGTCCATAATGCAGCTGGGGCATTTGTAATCATGTTCAGAAACAAGTTCTGAAAGTGATGGGGTTATGGGTTTGGGTCTCTCTGTTCCAAGCCTGAGGCCACAGTTGGACAAATGGTGTGAGACAACGCTGCCACCGGTTGAATGTTCTTTCCTGGGAAGCACAGTAAGAAATCCACCTGGGCTTGAGCTCCCCTCTTCTGCCTTGTACAGGACACAGGGTGGGAAGGGATGGAAATGAGCAGCTGGGAGCATTGAGAAGGTGAGGCTGATTTTATTGTGAGGGTTTCAGTGCTTGACTAGATCATCAGGGAGATGCTTTTCACTATTATGTGCTTACAAAACCCTTTATTGGAACAGCTTGAAAAGCAGGTAATTATTTAGTGCTTTTTTTCTGTCGCAGGAACGTGAAATGAGAGTGAGATTTACATTGCTATAATGCTTGGTTCGACCAACTGAGATTGGGCTGCCATTCTGATAGTGGTGGTATTAATATGAACTCATTTTCTCAAACAGCATTTTTCACTCTTGCAGCTAATGTGCTTTATGGGAGGAAATTGGTATCACTGCAGGCAGTTCAGGCAGTTGCTTTGCAGTGGTTTGCCTGGGGCAGCCTCGGGTGCAAGGGCCAAAACAAGGCTGAGAATCCAGTGAGCCTCAGCTCTTCTGCATCCCTCCTACTGCTGGGGACCAGCTTCAGGAGCCTTTATTCCTCACAGCCCTCCTCTTTAAAACCCTGCCTCTTCTCTGTGCTTTCCCTGCCCTTTGCTTTTCACCCAAAGACCTTCTGAGCCCAAAGTCTTTTCTCAGAGGTTACTCAAAGTATTCAGGGACTCATTCAGGTTGGAGGTGCCATGGAAAGTGGGCCCTTATTTTAGCTGTGTTCAAACAAAACCCACAGCTCATTTTTAGAGCCTGAGTCAAAGCTTGCTGAACTTCCTGGAAGGATTCCATTAACTTTAGTAATTTTGACTGCTTTTTAATAGTTTTGAGATTTATGCCATCAGGAATGAGTTGAATATTTTCTTGTTTACCTTTGACATTTATGGCTACATGAATAGCTGAATTAGGACTGGTTTTCAGTATACTTAGATTGATAAATTCTGGGGCCAGGTGTTTAATCCTTCTCTGGAAATTCTTCCTTGTGACCTAATAAAATTACTGGCTGGTTTTATTGCAGTAGTAATGACAGCCGTTAGTCTATATTGGTGTTTGTGGAAAACATGTAATACCATCAGTCCATTTTCCAGCGTGTGCCATTAATCCAGCAGATACCTGTGGAAACATGCAGTTAATTCTCTTCATGAAACATGTAAATTCCCCTTTAAATTCTAAAGGCAGTTCTCAGCTCTGACCTCTTGTATCTCAGCAGTAAGGATTGACTAAATCTATCGCATACTGCTTTGAGGTGGTGAAATGTATAGGTGGATTATTCCAGGTGGCATTACAACAGTTTCTTCTGGGGAGTTATTTTCACTGATTTTTTAAATTATTATTATTATTATTTTTGTAACCTTCAGAGTTCTGTTTTTCTGCTTTCCTACGAGCCTCCCACTACTGTTGGAAATCAGAATGAGTTTTTGGCAAATCAGTTTGTGTGATTGTTTCCAAAAATATGAAGTGAGGTTCCTCTTTATTGTGCTTCAATTTGAACACCGACACTGCCCTGTTACCTCAGACACAGCCCCTGGCTGTAGCAGGTTTGGTGTGACTGGTTGGAGGGGTTCCTTTCACACGGCTGGAAGGTGACTTCACCCAAGTTGTTGCATTGTTCTGCATTGCTGGAAGCCTTCCTCAGAGTTTTTGGTGTACAGGCAGTACAGCGTTGAGGATGATCTCAGATGTGGCACATCCATGTAGTGCTCCAAGGACAACAGGGAGGAGGGAGGGTACGTGAATTGTGAGAGCTTTGGGAACAGCAGCACTTGTGACAGAGATTTCTGTCAGTGCAGGAGTAACGTCAAGGAACAAGGATGATGTCGTTGGGTGTGTGTGCTAACAGAGAAGATACTTAAGTTTTACTTATTGTGATGTTTTTGGTGTCCAGAATTTCAGTCTCCTGTTGGCTGTGGTTGAGAGCAGTGGGGAGGGCAATGTAGGCAATTATTAGCATGAAATGAGTGTGGAGAGGATGAGCTCCAGAGCACAGTGAGCTGCTGATACAGGAGAATGACAAAGAAAATTTCAGGTGTGGAAAATCCTTACAAATAACAGCAGGGATTATTAGGAGTTTATTCTGTTTTAATTACATTTTATCTTACAAAACATTTCAGGAGAGAGGTGAAAGAAGCATACTTTATTTACATTGATCTCATTCAACATCTATTAAAGTTGACCTAAATCCTTTAGGTTTGGCCTTCAAGGTTCAAATGGTTGCTGAAGCCCTTTGTCCACTCCAGCCTCTGTCACTCGGTGCAGTGCTCAGTGGATTTTTTTCTTAGGTGGTTAAATGCCTTCCATGTATCTGTCTGCTCAAATAAAGAACTATTTCTTCAGCTGTTCTAAGTGAAGAAATCTTTCTGTAGCCTCTGGGAACTTATTAAGCATAGGGGTTTCGCAACTGGTTTGCTGGCACATAATACAGTCGCAGTGAAATAAAATGGAGACTCACAGAAAATTATGGAAAGGGTTTTAGGAAAGTAATTGGAAAGCCAAAAAGGAATAACTTTTGAAAAAAGAATTGGGTTTTGATTCTAAAAAATACAGGGGTTTTATCAACATCTCTCTATTCTGTAGACATAATTTTGAAAATATGATTTATCGCTCCTTTCTTTCATTTGTTCTCTTGATGTTTTTAAGGAATATGCCTAAAACCTCTGTCTCACTGGTCTTGGCTGCCAGCCAGGCATTTTGTTCAGAGTTTATTCAAGCTCTTGTCCTTATGCTACTGGCATTGTCACCCCTGTGCAGGTGCTGGGCTCCCTGAGAAGGGGTGTGACAGCAGGCGGTGGCAGCCTGGGCACGGCCGTGATTAATGAGAGCAGCTTCCCCACACCACCTTCCCAGTCTGTAGCAGAAGATGTGCCTTCCCACACCTTGTTTTCTTTAAAAAAAGATCTCATTTTGGCTTAGAATATAAAGAAATGAAGCCCCAGTATTTTGTGTAGTCATTTTCAGAAAACTTTTGATCTGGGAGCTCCAGACTCCTGTTTCCTCCTGCCAGTGGTGACAAGATTTTCAGCTCCTCCACAATGAGCGATTTATTTTCAATCGTGCTTAATTAAGCCAGGTGGTGTTTTATTTGAAGATATGCCAAAGAGGGGAAATAGCACTGGAATTCATTTGGACTGCTGTTTTTAAAAAGTGGAAGGCTATAAAGCAGCATGGTATTTTAGTTCTTTTGGTATTTAATGAGTAGCTAGTTTGAAATGTATCTAACTCTCTCTCAGGTTCACTAATTTTTTGTATTTCTCTATTGCAGCTCTCAAGGTGTTATTGTTCAGAGTAACCTGGGCATGACACTTCAGCTTCATGTCATCTACTCTGTATTTGCATCTGTATACTAATTTGAAACCCTATACATATTTATTTCTCGTTGTTTACTTTTTCTAAAATGTAATTAATATTTAAAAGCCTGCAAGAATGTTTTCAGAAGGTTTCTATCAGTTTGGCTGCATTTATTTAAACATTTGTGGGTCAGTATGAGTTTGTGTGTGTATGTCACCTCAGAAATGTATAGTCGAAGGTGCTGAGAATGTTCAGAGTAACCTGCTAATCACAGCCAGTTTAAAAGGGTATTATCTCACTGAGACTTTCTTAAATCCCAGGCTGCAATCTTCTAATTCCCTTTGGTGAAAGACATTTCTGTGCTTTTACTGTGCGATTTTAGCATGAGCAGTGCTGATTTTAAAGCGAATCTTGGAGCCAAACGCTGTTCTTTGTTAATGACTTTGATAGTGAAGGATGAACATGCCCATTTTGGTGTTTTTTTGCAGATAGAAAGTGGAGGATTGACTTTAGATAGTTGTAATGGAAGTTAAAGATGAGGAAGGCTGAGAAATGTTGAGATAGAATTAACAGTTTTTCTAAAAGAGGTGTTTAATGGACGTGGGGTGTGTGTGCTTTTTTCCTGTAGGTGTACATGTGCATCTCACACTGGGGCATTTCTCTCTGTGCAGTTCTTTAATGAACATTAGGACGATAGCTCTGTGGTTTGCTGAGATAAATTTAAGGCATTTCAATAACGTGAACAGAATTAGCCGGAAAGAATTTTAAGTAATTTGATTCAAGCATTATTTTACCCTCATTTTTCAGACTAGGAAGACCTACTTTCTCACTAGGCTTTTAAAAGCATAACTGGTTGCAAATTGATGAACTTCTGCTGCTGACTTTGATCTTTAAGGTCCCTTCTAACCCAAACTAGTCTATGATTCTATGACTTTGTTACACCTTCTGTGTGTCAACAAAGCAGTCAGAGTACGTTAACAAAGGGATGGTCGATTTTTATGCTGGATGACAAAAACCACTTGAGATGGTACCAAAATTCACCTGACAAATTCGTTGTTGGTGTATGAAAAGCACCAGCCCCCATTTTTACTGAAATAAAGTAGGGGGGAAAAAAAAAAGACAAAAATGTTAAAATTAATTTCATCCTTTGTCTTATCTATGATAATTTCTGGTTTGTATGTTAATTTTCTTGAAACAAGTGTCCGAATCAAAGGCAAATCTTCATAACTAAGATGTACATTAGAATTAGCGTTATCTGCAGCAGGAATTTTTTCCTCTGAAGGCTTTTTTTTGCACAACCAGGCAATGCTTTTGAAGAGACACATGGAGTAAGGAGATAGCTCTGGCCTGTATTTGTGTTGGAAATAACAAGTAATGCAATTAGTAGATGACTGCATGAACACTAGCAATTAGAGCTGAAGAATGTATGAAGTGTGTGAGTGTAGAGCTGTATTTCTGTATCATCTGTACTGGCAGAAAACCAGAAAAGCTCCTCTCAGATGGGTAGAATTATTGATGGATAGGTTTTAAACTTTTTTGTCAAATTTTGCCCAGTTCTGATTGTTGAAGTTTAAACCAGGTTTTGGACAGTGTGATGAGTAGGGAGAATCTGAGTCCGTCCTCTCCTCTTCTCATTGAGGGAGCTCCTCACATGTGTTTTATCTTCCAAGCTGATGAAATTTCTACAAATCCAGTATGTCATCTCCAGCACCCATAGGTCAGAGATGCTTAGTAAAGAATATGAAATAGCCTTATTTTTGTAGTTTTATCTCCATCTATCCCATACCAGTTTGCTTACGCAGGTCCATTTGAAAGACCTTACTAAAATAAAACCACCCCTGTAATTGTAATTTATTTGACATGATTAGGTTCTTAACAAATTGACTTTGTCTGCTCCTTCTGATCATTATTCCCTTTATGTCAGGACTGCTTCATTGTTATGGAAGTCCTCTGTGTCGTTTTGTGAAGGTTATCCAATTTTCCCTGCGATCCAGTCAGCAGGGAGCCATTTCCAGTCCCAGTTCTGCTGAGCCATGCAGGTGCCACTGGGGCAGCCTTGCAGCTGCCTGGGGGGCCCAGTGGACACACAAGTGGAGCAGGGCCTGCAGAAGCGTGACAGTCACCGTGTGCTTGGGATCTCAAAGGGCACAAATATTCCAAGGTAGGGCAGCAGGGCCTTGCTCAATATCCTTCTAATTTTACTGTTTAAATAGATTTTTTTTGTGTGTGTGTTTCAAAATTTTGGTGGATCAGCCAGGAACTTTCCTTTCTCTGCCGTTTTCTGCATAGGATCATGGAATCCTTTAGAGTGGAAAAACCCTCTAGAGATCATTGAATCCAACTGTTCCCCCAATACTGTCAAGCCCACCACTGAACCATGTTCCCAAGTGTCATATCGGTACATCTTTTAAATCCCTCCGGGAATGGTGGCTCCACCACTGCCCTGGGCAGCCTGTTCCAGAGCTTCACTTTTCCTTTTTTTTTTTTTTTTTTTCCCTCTCCTTTTCCTTAGTTCCAGAACTTCGGTACAAATCACAAAACTCAACCTTTCCTATATTTTGTTGCTTTTGAATTGTAACTGTTTTCCACAGCTTTGTTAGCAACCTATTTGACTGCTACTATATACTTATACCTTTTGAATATAAGGAAAAGAAAGGAAAACAAAGGAAATCAATATCAGTTACAGCTGCTGGTACTGAGCACATCCAGTTTTTCAATATAGAGGCTTTGTCCCCAAGCCTATTGTCACTCCACCATCGCCAGTTCCAGTCTCTTGAGATTTTGCCACCTCAGTAACACTGCAGGGGATTATAGTAATTAGCCCAGTCTTTCAGAGAAAGCTACTGAGCCTCCTGGAACAGCATGGCCAGCCTTTGGATCAGTGATGTTACCACCCTGGGGTGGAAGAAAATTGCTAAGGTGGTGTATTGTAAGTGATCAAATGGGTCTGATAGAGGATTGAAATGATATGGAAAGTAACTGTCCTAATTACCACGTTCCTTCTACTGTAGGACCATTTCCAAGGACAGGTCTTCACCAAGCTCTAATCAGCATGATTCCTTTGGCTTGTCCAGCAGATCCATATCAGGTGATAACAGAGGGCTGACCTTTTGTTCAGTGTGATTTTAAAATAAAGCAAAAATACATCACACCAGTGACAGCCGCTCAGGCTGTAACGCTTACAAATGAGTTCTTACTCTGTAGTTACCTAAAGATGCATCTCCGCCTTGGCATTTAATTTGGAATGTTGTGTGTGTATGTAAATCATATATATTTGTCAACATCTTAATTATGTAATAAATACAAAAAATAGCTGTGTTTTGTGCTTTACATCTCATGATGATCTCATGTTTACTGGAGCCAAAGGCATCACTGTCCATGATGAGAGTTTCTGGCATGCTAGTGCAGTGGAAAAGTGTGGGGGCAGTTTTTAGGCTTATTTATAGAGATGTCCTGAGGCAAATCAAGGTAAAACATCAAAACAGGTAATCTAGAGCAGGTCAATCAGCCTCCAGGTAAACCCAGATTGTGTGGCTCTCTTGTGCAGATTGCTCTCATGAGTGCTGCATGGTGCTTAGCATCCAAAAATACTTTTAGCTTGGGGATTTTTTTTCGCCATCCCAAGGTTCCTCATTAATTTTGAGTCCTGAGTGACAGTGATTGTTGTTGTTTAAAATGAGTTTTCTCTGCAGAAATGTTTCAGCAGGATGTAAGTTATTTCTTGGCTGTTCTCTCTTTTTCTTTTTTCTCCCCATCTGTAAGAAGCAAAGGCAACTTTTACAGTGGAAGAGATTTTTATGGTCTGCTAAGATGCCTCATTAAGAGTGTTGTACTGACAAGCCATTATGCACCTGAAAAAGTTTCACTAGAAATTTTTTATAACCACAGAGAGATGTTTTCACTGCAAGTTATCTAAAACATTCCTGAGTTTCTGTGGGAAGTTAATTTGATGAGCTGATTGCACACAGGGTGCAAATCCCCATCCCAAGCATCAACAATTCGCTTCTCCTGAGGCACCAAAAGCCTCACGCTCAGATCGCTGTTCTGGCTTAGCTGGAAGTGTCAGACTGGAGGTAGGGATAGGAAACCAATTACTTTGAGTTCTGTTCTGAGAAGGGCTTAGTTCTGTATGTGTTTGGAAGAGTTGTCAGTTTGTTGGGCTGCTGGAGCCTTGGACAGGCAGCAAGAGGTTGTTTACTGTAATGAATTATTTGCTATTTTTATAAATATTTACCTTTGGTATTGGGGAATCAGTATATTTAATTCTTGCTAGATGGAAGAAATTATTTGAGCACAATTCAGACTAAAAGCAGGCAAGGTCCAATGGTATCTGACTTTCCAGTAAATTATGTTCATTGCAGGGGGAATTGGACCAGGTGACCTTTAAAGTCCCTTCCAACCCAAACTGTTCCATGATTCTATGATTTATGTAGGAGCTTCTAGAGCTGTTGACTCCCGAGGGAAGAGCCCAGGCCCATTAATGAGCTGTGTCCCCAGACAGGGACCTGTATTTTGAGCATCACATGGTCACGTCCTCATCTCTGTGGGATTGATGGCTCGGTATCCTGCTGCTGGCTGCTAGAAAATATTCCTGTAAATTAGATGGTTTTATTTATTAACTAAATAAATTAACCAAAGTGATACCACACCTGTTGCTAGAGATAGAATAAAAAATCGAAGTGGAATACTATTATACTTACAGAGAGTGTAAGAGATGTCTCTGTTTCGAAAGTAGCTCTGGGTGGTTCCTTCAAAAAGCATAAGATCAAAAGAGCCAGAAGATGCATGCTTTTAGCTTTTAATTTTACTTTTCAATAATATATGTGTTTCTGAGATTTAAAAAAAAAATATTTTATTATTGACTTAAAACCAAAACTAAACTGACTTGTGTCCAGTCACAACACAGAAATGCACAGAAATCCCACAGAAACTGAGTACTGACACTGTTGCTAGAGCCTGGTCAGCTGTCACACTGCTGGGCCATACAGTCTGTCACAGTTAGAAAAATTGTCTTGGTAAAAATGATTAATTTAATCCATTTGCAAAATTTAAGCTTTGCTCTTTCTGTCCTGAGCAGCTAAGCCATGATATGCGAACTCTGAGGTCACCGGAGTGTGGGTAGGTATCCTGCCGTTAATGGGTAAAGTAAATAGGCTTAGGGTAAGGTGTGTGTTAGGAAACATTTACCACAAGCCTACTATTCTGGGCAGATTGTTTATTCCAGGTGAGTGATACGACCGTGCACAGTCAGTGCTTGGCCTGGCTGCTTTGGGACTGGCTTTAATTGAGCTCTCTGAGCTCCCATGTTACTAATTACTGTGAAACAGAGTTTTCTCCTTGCTTTTTGCTGTGAGACAAAGCTGTCTTTCTTCCACGTGTTCTTCTGGTTCACAAAACGATGCTCAAGAATTCCCCACACTTTGTGGTTTTCACTTGGCAAAATATTAGCTTCTTGTTTTCCCTTTGCAAACACAATTCCTGGTACCATCAGTGAAAATTATAGGGAGATTCTCCAAAGCCTTCTAGGTCAATGGAAGCCTTTCTTTGACTTAGTTGGATTTTAATTTGTAAGCATGTAAAAGAGATAAGAAATCCCTAATTATAATTTACTAATGCATTTTAAGACTCTTGTTATGGGAGGCTTCTGTAGAAATAGAGTTTAATAAAGCTGGTAAGGCTGCAAGAACTCATTTTCTTCTGGATTGAGCCCTGGGTCAATTAGAAATAAGCCTTCTTATCTATTGTACTTCACAACAGCCCTGTACCCCAACTGTCTTGTTCTTTACCCTCTTTCAAGATGTCACTCTTTGATGGATCTTCATCCATCCCAGCACTTGCCGAATTGGGTATTTCAGTTTTGTGTTGGGTCCATGACAGGACAAGCAAGCTACCTGTTAAGAACACGGAAGGCAACATCCTTCAGGAATTCCTGCATCTCTCCACTGGTTTTTTTACTCTGATCAGTGATTATTTAGCAGAGGCTTTAAGTAAATATGAATACAGATGTCTGTGTGTATAGGCAGACAGAAACTGGCTTCTATGAGTAAAGAAACAAAACAATCTACCCAATATTTCAGAGAATCCAGACTACAACAAGAATCTAAATCAACAGATATTATCCAGGAAGTTTTCCAGGAAGGGCATGGCTTTTGTGTGGGGGGGAGAGGTGGGGGGGGAAGTAGTGTTGTTACTCAGTATCAATGGAGCAATTTGTTTTATGGTGTTTCAGTAGTGCAGTTATGTGGAAACGGCTATTGCTGATAAAGTCGGCAAAGCAAAGGGGGAGAAGAAATGTAGCCAGTTTATTATGCTGTGTAGATGTTACAGTAAGTATTGTAATGCTCTGGAAGGTGTGGATGGAGGGGACACCCGCTTGCCTCCCCCACTTTGGAGAGTAGGGGGAAGAAAAGGGTGTTGGGAAGTGGAGGTTTGTGCTAAAGAATTAATCTGCGGGATGGTAGGTGTATGGAACTTCGGTTTTCTATTTTTACCTGTGTGCATTAATACAGTCACATATCTGCTGTCAGAGGTTTCTTACTTTTGTAGACATATTTATCTGCTGAAGTTATCAGAGTGCTTGGAAAAACCACAGAGAATGTAGCACTCTACACATTTTCCCAGAACTGCAGTATGTTTTGCCTGAAGAGAAATAGAAAATCAGCAGATGAGCCAGAAACACCCTGCAAGTGTCTGCTCCCTCTCCAGCTTCTGGACCACAGTCCCTCCCTGCTGTGTTTATTCCTCTACTACACCAGTGCTAGCTGGCAGAGGCAGATGTGCGGAATTTGTAGGAGTGTGGCACACTGATGTGGCCAAGCATTCGGTATGCAGGTCCTTGGAGTCTGGGAATCCTGCGAAGCTCGTTGGCGCATCCCGTGTCAATCCCGCAGTGTGCGCGGGGCCGCTTTCTGCCCGGCTCCCGCAGAATCGCAGGCTCGGTTGCTATGGGGACCGGGGCTCTCCGCAGTAGCGATCCGCCCTAACGATGCCGTGTGTTCAGGGGCAGGGAATGCGCACGGAATGAGCCCCGCCGCCGATCCCTGCTGGCCTGGCCGTGCCCTTGGCTCACAGGCTCCTCCTGCCTTTTGTCGGGGCCTTTGCTCTGTGCTAGCTGTGCTGCGGGTCCCCGGGTGCCCTCACCGGGACCCGCCTTTGTTATGCTGCTGCCGGGAAGAGGGAAGGTGCTGGAATCCACGAAGGATGAGCTTAAGCAGGCTGCAGCCGAGATTTCTGATCGTCTGCAAAACATCAAGTGCTTCCTGGAGACATCTGATAAAAACCCAGTGGGGAGGGTGGAGCAGGGACACCCTGGGTGTGGAATAGGGCTGGGAGAAGGGGTGTGGGGAAATACTGCTGTGTGCAAGGGTAAAGCACTGAGGAAGAAGGATGATGGCACTGCTGCCAAAAGGCATAAGGAGATGTCAATAGGTGTCCTTGAGTCCAGGAGCTGGTTTGGAAGGCAGGTGCCAAGCTGGCATTATGTACAGTGCTTGCTGATGGGAGGTTATGCCCTTTCTGTATGTTTTTTTTAACTGTCTCATCTGAGGCATATTCTGTATTTCACCAGTTCCTGGGCGCAGTCTGGTACAGGTACAAATGGTGACACTGCTGATGCTGGCTGGTGACATGGTAGCCTGACATTTGGTGTGTCAAGTATAACAGCGTTTCTGAGCATCCAGGCATTCCCAGGAGCAAGTCTGAGGACAGTTATGCATAAAGATGAAGAAGTGCCAGAAATAAGGGGTGTGTTCTCCGATGCAGACCTCTGGTGGTGACGTTGTGCTCTATTTTTCTGTGATAAATATGCCTTTTACAGGGCACAGCTGGACCTGAGTTACACGTGAGTTTTATAGTCAGGGGACAGCGGCGTTCTTGTGTGGGCTGTGTTGGAAATGGGATGTCAAAGATGTGGCATCATAAGGAAGAGAGCAGAACTGGACATTTAGGAAACTGAGCACTACCTTGGAGATGTGGATTCTGACTTTGTTCTCCTCAGAGGTCCTGCGTGATGCTGCTCACATGGGAAAGCTTGCATTTTCAAGGGCAGCCAGCAGTTACGTGTTCCCTCCTTTTATTTGATAGCGCGGCTCGTGATTCAGGGTCTACGTGTCCAAATTCTGAGCATCCATTATAGCAGTAGAAGCCCATAGAAATGGCACTTTTGCAGTACAAAAGCTACATGTAATGAATATATCCTGAAAAATAAGATTCAAAGTGTTTCTGGTTGGTGCAGGAAAAATTAGAGGGTACATTTGGCCTTGTAAATTGAAGATGAAGTGCCTTTCATGTCCCAAAGCTGTTTTTGAAAATAAATGCATTAGTATTTATTACAGATAGATAGATATATACATATATACATATATATATATATAAAAAATAGAGAAAACTACAGGAAGGCCGATGAGGGAATTAATAATTTCATCTTCAATAATCAGGTTTATCATGCAGAATGAAAGTCATTCTGCCACCCATTGAGCATCAAGGAGAAAATAAGTGCTCAAAGCTGTTTTTTAAGTGTGTGCTGCCTGGGCCTGCTCACTGAAGGGGGCAGAGGTCTCACAAATATATAGTGAGTGATCCTTAATTACAGATTGTCACAGGACATGTGTGTAATGGGGCTGAATAAAGATTATGGCCTTGATTGGGAATTTTTCAGGTTTTAAGTCCTTGTCTTTGCAACCCGAATGTTCTTACTCTCTGTGCTGTTTCATGCCCATTGCATGATGTCATGCCAGAAGTCTTTTTATTAGTACCTGTATTAGTCCATAAGAAATTGTTCTTAATAACAAGCTGTTCTAACAATACCCTTCACAATGAAGAGGTGCATGTGGACTTTGGATCTGCTGTTCATCAGGATTTTTGTGGTGCAGTTGACTCCCTGCACCTGCGGGGACCTTCTTTTCTCCCAAGCAAGAACAGCGAAGAGCAACTCGAGGGGACTCATAAAGGGCTCCTCATGGCATTGTTTTTCACGGTGAGCACTGTGTGTTCAGATCACAGGGGTTAATCTCCTATTTGAGCTTGTACTGATGAGGAGATCAGAGAAGAGAAATGGCTGTAGGCGTGCCTCTTTGTGCTCCTCCAAATGGAAAGGATTTAATGTCGTTTCCCATCTGATACCATTTCCTTCCACAGCCCCCTCACTCTTCTCCTAGGCTACCAGCTGCATCTTCCCCCACACATCTCACCTTGGGTGCATTTCTGTGTGGTGCAAGGTTAAGTACATATCTCACAGTTTAAGATGTCACAGGAGGTGAGACCACATGTAGAATCTTGCCAAGCGTATTTTTGTTGCAGAAATTCCTTTTCCCAGCATAGGAGCAGGTTAAAACAGCAACAGTAAATGAATTTGGGAGAAGAAACGAAAGGACAAAATAGCAATAATCAGGTTTCTTGTACCTTCCTGTACAGACCAGCAGCTGAAGTGACTATTCCTGCACATGCGTGCAGTTTGATGTGTGATTAATTTAGAAATAGTCCCCTTACACATGGCTGCACAGCAGCAGCTAGTCTGAGATAATACAGAGCAAAAGCCAGCAGGAGACTTTGCAAAGGTTGCTTCTCTGTCTTTGCTGGGTACAGTTCTCTCTGCCTCTAGGGGATGATGAGGTTGTGGAAAACACTGTTCTCCAAGGCACCTGTGTTTATGGCAAAAAATAATTTGGGTTGCATTTGAGAGTGAAAGATTTGTCCTTCCTGTGTGTTGAAAGGGATCACTAAATCCCAAAGGCATTTCTGCTGATGGTCGGTGAGAAATCCTGTGTTATTCTCTCCCATGGGGAAACACTCTGAATACTGTGTGCAGTTACACCATAGATTGTATGATGTAACCTCCCCGATGTGTTAAACCACCACAGAGCAGCAAATTTGGAGAAATGAGAAATGTATCATGGTGCAAAAAGCAGGAGGCACTGTGCTCTGTCCTGGGTAATACAGAGAGCAGTGAAAGCAGAGGGTTCATCGTAAACGCAATGTAAAATCGTGTATGTCAGGGTCATATGGTCTGCTTGTGTGTGAGCACCTGTTACACTGCAATTAACACTTAAGGGTTCGCGTAAGGGATGGCTGTGCCCAGCAGCACTGCTGAGTTGTGCTGCTCTTTCTGCTTGTTGCAGTGTGAAGTGTTTGGAAAGGAAAAGCACCTGGGGAGCCCTGGGTGGCCATGCCAGGGAGAGAGCTCCAGGCCCTGGGTGGGACAAACAGCACTTACCCCCTGCCAGGAGGTCAGGGCATTGCCTGAAGATCTTCCTTCATATTAGTGTGTTAAAATACCCTAGGTATCATCATAGAATCATAGAATAGCTTTGGTTTGGAAGGGACTTTAAAAGGCCTTTTAGTTCAAACCCCCTGACACAAGCAGGGACATTGTCAACTAGATCAGGTTCATCATGGAGTCTTCTCCTTAGTTTTACAGCAGGCTTTCTGTGAGGAGGAGCTTGGGATGGTTTGCTGTGTAGTTTTCTTTTGCCTGCTTGCTCCAAGGTGGGAGAACATGAACTGGCAGCACCTGTCTGCCAGGGTTATGGTAGGAGAGGAAGAGAATCAGCAGTTGTAGCAGTGCTTCAGGCCAGCAGAATTGCCATTTCACTGCCCTGGAACAGACAATGTGGAGGAGACCTTTCCCGAGAGAGGTTTAAAATTAGTGGAAAAGTAGTGTACTTTTTATTTCGAGCAGTAAAAACCAGTTATCCAGTGGACAGCTTTTTATTTCTCTAAACTGCATTAAGGTATTAGACTGTATTAATTCTGTCAAAGCCTGAGAATGTAGTTCAAGGCAGAGTGAAGTGCTGGCACCCGGAGATCAGGTGCCTGCTTTTCCTTGGACCAGGCACAGCTGAGGCTTCTGGGGACAGACAGGGCTGGAGTGCCATCGTGTGGTACTGAGCACCAGTGTTGCCAATGCACTCGTGGAAAACGTCATTTATTAGTGGGGAAAAAAACCCCAAGAATTAAGCAAACCCTTCTTTCCCCTCCCCAGGCTCAGCTTTGCTCCTTCCCTCCTGGCTCCTCTGCACTCCTGCAGCAGTGCAGGATGCTGTGGTGTTACAGTACATACTGGTTCCTCTCTGCCACTCCTTCCCTCACTTCAGATGGTGAATTAAAGACTGATTCTTATTAAGAAAACTCTCTGCTGTGCATCCTTGTGTCCTCAAGGAAGAGAGAAGATGCCTAAAGGAGGGGAGGGGACTGGTAAATCCTGACTGCTGGCTTGTTGCAGTTACAGAGAAGTGAATCCTAGGGACTGTATTGTTCTATTTAGGATTTTGAATAGTTGGCAAATATTTCTTTTCAGTATGGAAAAGATGATGCCTCATGATATCTCTGCATTATAGAATGGTGGGCAATGCAGTGACTTTCAAGCCAGCACCAACAAAGACCAGATAAGCATGAGAGCACAAGGCTACAAATTAACCCAGCGGAAAGATGGGGCACAAAGTGCTGAGGTGCCTTTCCTGCTTTTACATCTGACCACTGTGCTCGGCCATGTGGATGTGTTGGCTGACTCGGTACTGTGACAGCCTGCTCCATTGCACGGTGTCAAATCTCTGTCAAAAGAATGGTGGTTGTGGCTTTACTTGGAGATTTTGGATTCAGAGAGGTTTCTGAAGTCCCAAATAAATATATTAGTGCCTGACTACTCTGCTCCTTCTTTTTTGGGCGGTGTTCTACTTTACATAAATAAGTGTTTTAATTGGGCCATTAATTCATTGAGGGGATAGGACACCTGGGATTTTAAATCTAGGTTTCTCACATCCCTGGTCATGTGTTGAATGTTAGCTAGTGTTGGTCTTCAGTTACCTCTCACAGGAAAGTCCAGCTTCTGCCTTTTCCATACAGGCCAGTTAACTCCTGCTGTGAAACTCAGCCTGTGTATAACTCTGCCATCAGCTTGTCTTGAAAGGAATTCTCAGTCTGGCAGCTCTGTGAGCTGGGAGAGAGGATTACCTCTGTTACACACTCTGCTCACAGGTTCTCCAGGAGCATGAAGTGGGCAGGGTGGAATTAAAATGCTGCTGTAATCCAGTGCTGGGTTATGGTAGGAGATAAAAGCTTGTTTTTGGAGATAAAAGCTTGTTTTGCTCTTTGCAAGAGCTTGAGGCTGGAAAACTGAGGGAAAGCCTGGGATGAAGTACGTCTTTGGTCTAGACAGAGACATTTCTTTTTGTCCATCTTTGTAACATTGTCTGCTTGTTGCCTTTATCCCTTTCCAATGCAGAGCTCAGCCTTAACCCATGTGGATGAATCATCTGCCCTTTTGCCACATATGTACAAATGATATGTCCAGCTCAGATGTGAACCTCGGGCCCTCTGTGGGCGCTCCATGCCCACCTCAGTTCACAACCAGTTTAACCCCAATCAGCCAGATGTCTGATTTCCAAGTGAGAGATCCCTTTTGTGACCTTCAGAGTAAGGACAAGGAAATGGGTAAATTGCCGTAGTCTTTATTTGTCACTTTTAATGCTGTTGTCTTGATGAAATGTTAAATCACTAAATATTGTAGGGATAGTGAAGGCATGAACACAGCTGAATTCCAGCAAGGCTCCCAGTTACATCAGGCCTGTCAGATTACAGGGTGCTTTTGCAAGGAGGCGTTTTTGGTAATGGTCTCTGAGTTGCATTTTCACGTCTCCACAACAGCAAGAGGTTGTTTGGGAAAGTGATTCAGACAGCTCCCTTTTTGTAAGGTCTTTGTGACTTACTAGGAGCCTTGGGAATAAAGTGTTTTTCAGAAATTATTCTTGTTAGAAAGGTACTGCTTTTAAAGTGAAGGCGATGAATCTAGACAGAGCACTGCCTCTGTTCTATGAATTGGGAGCCATTCCTGTTAGTTGTTTGAAAACACATATTCTTCATCCTCATCTTCCACAGGAATTAATGGAAATTGAAGGTACTTCAGGAACAGCTTCATGTTAATATACTCTTTCTGTGTGTCCCATGTATCTCTTGAGTCTGGGGAATGCTTTTTTTCACGTAACTGAAGGTGTACTGGTGCGGACAAGCTCTTTTACCTGATGAGTTCACAATGAAAGAAAATGCTGTGCATAAAATATACCTCTTTTTTGTGTGTGTGTGTATCTTTGAGGAGTTTTTCAGTATATGGTCCCATAAACACAGGCCTGGAAGCCAAAACATAAAAATTATACTCCAGTATTACTTTTAGGAAGGACAAAGAAAAAGCTAGTCTTTGAAAGTGAGATTTGCATTGTTTTTAAGTCATAAGAGGACAAAAAGCTACATCCTCTGTGCTTTCTGAGGAATCTATGTATTTAGCTGACTCAGAAATGACTTTTAAAATTGATAGTACTTAGAAAAGGTATTTGTATTAGGTTATGAAATGCTTTTATAAAAGGTCACCTGGCAGGTGCTTACTGAAGAGTGTAGATGATTGATCCAAGACCAACAGAAGCTCAGGAGGGAGGTAGGGCCCTTCAGCAGTGCCCTGTACCCTGGTGAGAGGCCCATGGCCTGTTTGCTGGGTTTGGTGTTCAGACCTGGCTTTCTGCCTTTTATCTGCCCTGTAGGGAAAATGTGTCTTCAGTTCTGGTGCCTTGGGTGTTTGGATCTTCTCAGGTGCTTCCTCTAGAAATTGCCCTGTAGTCTGTATCTTTGGACTGCACAAAGATAGCAAGGACTTCACAGTGTTTGTGCTACAGGGAGCGTCTTGTTCTGTCTTACCCTAAAACAGGGCTGTGTTTCAGCCATCCCAAAACTTTGTGCTTGGGCTGCTTTGATACTGAAAGAGCTGTCACAGGCTGTGTCAGAAGCGTGGCCAGCAGGTCAAGGCAGCTGGTTGTTCCCCTCTGCTCCCCTCTTGTGAGACCCAACTAGGAGCCTCCAGCCCTGAGGGGCCTGGCACAGGAGACACGGACCTGTTGGAGCAGGCACAGAGGAGACCATGAAGATGCTCAGTGATGGAGCAGTGCTGCTCTGGAGCCAGGCTGGGAGAGCTGGGGCTGTTCAGCCCAAATGGGCTACAGGAGAGCTGGAGACAGACTTTGGAGAGGGGCGTGTAGGGCTAGAATAAGGGCTAATGGCTTTAAACTGAGAAAAGGGTCATTTTGGACTAGATAGTAGGAAGAAATTCACCCCTCTGAGGCCTTGGCACAGGGTGCCCAGAGAAGCTGTGGCTGCCCCATCCCTGGAAGTGTCCAAGGCTAGGTTGGACGGGGCTAGTGGAAGGGACTGGGATAATGGAAGGTGTACCTGCCCATGACAGGGTGTGCGACTGGAGGCGTTTTAAGGGGCCTCCAGCGCAAGTCGTTGTGTGACTCTATAAAACGTGAATCCACGGCTGCTTTAGCATTACTTGACCAGCAGAGGGGGATCGTTTGCCATCCATTCCCCAGGCCCTCCTGGTGGGAAGCACAACACTCACTGTGCTTCACTTGCCTCCATGTTTCCAGCAGAAACAAGCCTGTGCCACAGGAAGCAACCTTCTTAGAGTTGAACCTTGACTTTTCAGTGGGTGCGGAGGGGGACCAGGACGTGTCCGCAGCGGCTCCCGACCCGTCGGCTTTGCGTTCCTGGTGTTTCCCCTCCGTGCCTCGGTGCGTCCCCGCCCCAGGCGCTCTCCAGGGTGCTGGGCTCTCTCCAGGGTGCTACGCCAAAGGCACCGAGACACCTCTGCCGAGGGCGCCCGAGGGGAGCAGAAAGCGCCCAGCCTTGGGATTCACTTTGGAGCGAATTTCGTGCGTTCTTTTGCTGTCCTTTCCAAAGAAATGTCTGCCAACGGCACTGTTTGGCAGTGTATATGGAGTTCAATATTCCATAGGCAATAATGCTATGTCTGTATTGGTTTGGTCACACATTGGGACCACTGAAGTTACTTGGTGGGGGGAGAGACTCCAAAAAGAAAGGAATCTCGCCCTCTTTCCGTGGTGAGGTAAAGGTGAAAAACATCTAGCTTAGAAAAAATGTTGTATGTGCTAATGTGCTTACTATGGTTGTTAATTTGGGGTGTATCTAAAAATAGCATCTGAGAGCTTTTGAGAATCCTTAGTGCAAAACGTTATCTTGTGTTTTTATAAATAAGTATCAGACAGGTCTTCTCTTATTAGAAACAGTGGGAAAATCCATATGCATGAATATAAAATAATAACTGTGTAAGTAGCAATCAGTCAAACCTTTTTTTGATCACTATGGGCAGGTAACCTTTGAATTTGAGCGAGGTAGAGCCCATTCAAACATGAACCCATGTGACCTAGTCCAGCACTGAAGTGTAGGCACACTTCTACATGTAACAGCAAGGATGCTTAAGCAGAGCTGATTACGCGTGGCAGCGAGGCTGCAACTGAAAGGATTTAAAGTGGATGAGATGTGGGTCATACTGGCTTAAGGCTTCCTGTGGCCAACAAGTCAGTTTTGCTGTTCTAAGCTCTTGTTGCCCTGGCATAAGTATTTTTTGTATCATTATAATTGGTAAAATTATTTTTATTTAAATCACTCTCTTGGCTTTGAGAGAACAGAATTATGTTTCCAAATCAACAGATGTTTCTGTTAAACTGTTTAAACTACATACAGCACTGTAGTCCAGCCACGTTATTGTAACAGCGTAATTTCTGAATGGAATGAACTACTACATCAGGTAGGTCAGTGGGGTTAGAATGAAGAGCCCTCCTTTTCACTCCTTAAGCTGGACATTGACAATATTCCCCTTATTTTCGGGAAAACAAGTAATAGAACTTTTAAATTAGAAGTGGTAGGATTGATCCATTAGGGACACAAATGAAATATACGCAAGTATCTTTCAGTGTGTAACTTGCTTTTTGTGACCTTTTCCCAGGTAATTACCCTTAAGCTTGAAATATGTCCTGTCTCAGGATGCGGGATTAGAGAAGGAGCATTCCCTCAGGCTGTTGGAGCACTTGTCTGTGGCACTAGGTGGTCGTGGGGGAGCAGCAGGATGAATGCAGACCCCCAGCAAGATCTCCTACTCATGGCTGCAGGTCACCTTCCCGGTGGTGTGAGTGCAGCAGACACCAGGCTGGGAAGCTGCACCTGCAGAAGGTGGGGCCCTGCCCCTCTTCAGCAGATCCAGCAATGTAAGTGCGGGGATGAGGGCATGCGAGGAGTGAGCCTGGGCAACGCAGTGTACACTTTGGGAATCAGACCTGGCAGGTCTAAAGCACCTTCAGGATGGTCCCTTGGATCCTTCTTTGTATTAACAGCAGCTCCTGCTCTCACAAGATCAGAACCAGACACAATAATCAAAGGTGAAAGCAGGTAGGGCAGGACGGACGATGAGAAGGCACGTTGCAATGTTGAATTAAATAATCAAGGTCCTGTTCCTAAACCCATTGAAATCAATAAAATGTCTGCTGTTGCCCTTAGTGAGCTATTGCAAGAGGCCCTGTTTGACTTAGTTAAAATAGAATGTGACATCAATATTTTCAACCAATATGAAAACAAATACAAGTGGAGCAATATTTGGAGTTAATGCAGCTTAGTGGTCACTGGAAAACCACAGGATGGGCACTCTTGCGAGAAATATCTGTCTTTAGTTTATTTGGGATTCTGATGAAACAAATATGCTTGAATTGCCAACTTGGATGCAGCTGGGATGCCTCTACCTCATAGGCTATTTCTTTAAACCGGAGACATCAGTCTCTGAAGGGCCTTCCTACATACTTCTCTTGGTGTTCGGGAAGTTCTTGGTGTGTGCAAAGCCTTTCTTTGCCATGGCACAGCTTGGCCACCAGCAAAGGCTGACTGCAAGGACTTTTGTGATTCTGTAATGGCAATTATCTTATCTTGCCTCCTTGCTGGTCTGTAAGCACTCACCTGTGACAGTGGTACTTTGGATGTGTAGTTGAGCTGCAGAACTCAGCTTTCATACGTTGTGGGTGCTGAAATCTCAGAACGGTTCAGAGAGAGGCTGCACAAGTTCATGGAAAACAGCCAGTGAGGATGGCTGTGTCACTGGAAATGCCCGGCACAGATGCCCAGCAGTCTGAAACAACCAGAAGCTGCTGGAGTACTTGAAATTATCATCCATGTTTGTCTTTTTCTACCCTTTATTAGATACCCAATTTCTGACCACTGTTGGAGCCAGAAGACTTTGGTCTCATGCCACAGTGACTGTTCTTATGTTACTAGGATCATATCTCATTTTCTTCATCCATAATACAGGAGAAATAATTTTATAAGAGCAGATGACTATTCTCAGTAACTCTCCCAAGATGAAGGTAGCTAAGCAGGGTCTCTTTTTTCCCCCGGCTTAATTATTAATTGCATTTAAAGTTTGTCAGTGTTGAACTGAACACCTTCAAGACAGAAACCCACTGTATAAGGGGGGGGTGTGGTATTTGAAATATTACTGTATCATCTCTGGTATGTTCTTGGTGCTGTGATTTATGTGGTCTAACAGAAAAGAAGGGAAAGATGTTAAGACTGTTCTGATTTAGGTCCATCTTTACTTCAACTTGCCTTTTTTCATTTCTTTGGTATTGCTTGCTTTTCAATTAAAAAAATAGATACAGTCAAGGTACAGAAAGAGGCAGGACATAGTTTTATATATAAATATCCTCAGTTCCAGTTCAGTGACACTAATTTCCTGCATGGAACTTTGAGGAACATACTGTCTTTGCATATTCTGTAAAATAAAAATGAGCAAGTGTAGAGCTTTTCTTTTAACCTTGATATCTTTTCTCTCAGTAAATATAAAATGAAACCTATAAAGCATGGATACGTGATTGCCAACTCACTTCCAGAGTAACTGTACTTTTAGAGTTAGGTACCTATAGAATTACTAGTATGTGATTAGTAACTAAGGGTGTGGATTAAGCAGTGAGCAAGACAGGAGGCCATTTATAACAGTACCTATGCTTCCACAGTTAGCTTTGTGCTTTTACTTTCTGCAAGGATTATTTTGCTGCTTTTCTAGGAATACCTAGTTCTGTAGGTACTGACACGGCCGGATATGCTAATACACGCAATCCCTCTGAATAAAGAGTTGAATTAAGTACATTGTTACTCTGCCCTGTCATTCCAAGGGGTTTTGTGCCTATCAAAACATTTGTTACCTCCATCCTCATCCCTCAAGAGGAGGTACTCAGGGAAGAGCTTCCTGAGCAGAGGGAGAAGGCTGCCCACCTCTGCCACTTAGCTGGGTTGGAATAGCAGCAGAGGGGAGGTCAGTATCCGTGCTTGTGGGTGGAGGTGAGCTGTGTGCACACCTCCAGGCCTGGCCTAACCTGTCCTGCCTCTCAGCAAGGAGCAGAAGTTTAAATCAGTGCACAATTCATAGGGACAGAGACAACGGTTGTTGCAAATTTGTAAAATATCTTGTGGATGTACTTGTGGATTATCGTGTACATGTTAGGCAGGGCATCGCTTTGGAGGGAGCCTGATTCCCCTATGGAATTGTAATCTGCCTTGTCCAGAGGGGTTTTCCACAACCGTAGACAAAATGTTGAGTTGTCCAGTGTTCATCCTTGCCAAACTATTGTCTAGGACAGCCCTTTCCCATTTTTAGCTGTTTGAAACCGGTTTTGATTTCCGGGCAGTTTCCTGAATGTACTAGAGCTTAGAACTGGAAACAACAGTCTCCATTCTGGCTATGAAGCATGCAAGGCTTCCCCCACTCCATCAGTGCCTCCCTTTTTTTTGTACCTTTGGGAACAGATTTGAGTCACGCTTCCTCGGCATGGTTTCTAGGCTTGGTTTTAACTTTGTTTTTGCACTGCCCACATGATTTATGTGGAGAGAAGCTCATTTTTGTGAGCTGGACCCCTGTTAGTGGATATGCTTCAGGGAAGATAATCACTTGTTTACATCCTCTCCTCTTGTACTCAATTACTGTTGGGTTTCACCCACTAGGTTTTTATAGAGTGCAAATGCTGATTTGCTCAGCAAATCATTGTCTGTCTACCTGAAAGCTGGCACGTAAAGCCTGGTGCTGGTCACAGCTGTGGCCATTGCAGCACTGCAGTGCCGGAGCTGATTGTCTCAGCTGGTGGGGCAGGTCTGAGGACATAACCCGGAGGCCGTGAAATCAGCAGATCAGGTCAGGAAGCTGATGCTGTATGCTGGTTTGTGCACAGGCAGACAGGAGCTGGAACCCCAGTGTAAGCATCCCCACCTCTGGATCTCACGGTGAGGTTCAGCACTCGGCGTCTGTTCACAGATCACACAGGGCTCTGTACAGATTGAAGCCTTATAAGCTTTATTATCCCAAGTGGGAATATGTTGAATCTCACGAGTTCTGTATTTCTACATTGTGAGCTGAGGATGACACATGCTTTTCAGAGAAAACCCACCCTTTTTCTGGAACTGTGTTCTTCTGTTATTGTGCATCTGCCCACTCTCCCACTCCCCTCCCACACACCGTTTGTGGCAGCATGGCTGTATATTCTGCTTTTCTGATGTAGCACCTCCACAATACGTTTTCTATGTTTAGGGAGAAATTGCTCAGTCTCCATTTTTAATTGAAAATGTAATCTTCAGACTGATGTCTGCAGAAGGATTTCTTTTTGTTAGGATCTGTATACGCAATGCGATGACAAGCCTTTTTCTACTTTTTTTTTTTTTAGGAAAATCTGTCTTAGAACACTTCTTTCCTGCAGGGACATAAGCTGTGTCAAACATTGATACATACGTTATGTTCTTCTCCCCAGACAAGATATGTTCTTTCTAAAATAATCTATTGAAAGTCACTCCGTTTTTTTTTTTTTTTTTTTTTTTTTTTAGCACACAATAATGAAATATTTTTATGTCTCTTTGAGGTTAGGGAGAAAATGTTTGTGGAACATAATAGCCAACTCATAGAGCTGGCCTGAAGTTCTTCTTTACCAGTAATCCTATAAAGAATCATTTTATTTTACTTGGCACCAACTTGAACTTCACTTTTGTTCGGTTCCGGTGTCTGATGTTTTTCTCTTGTGTAGCCAGGGTGAGAAAGTACATCAAGTCCTTGGTTAATTTTTAAGCGAGTTTTCTGCAAGAATAATTATTTGACACTGAGGTGATGAGCCTGCATGTATCAATCATCAAAAGATGACAAATGGTTTAATAATAATGATTGCTGTAAACCCTTCTGTGTATTAAACCCTACTGTGTGCGCTGTGTAGTGGGATTTAACTATTTAATGGCTTACACACCTTGAACCATGATTTAGGGTCCTAGGACTAGGACTGGGATTTTTAAGTGTGGTGGCTTGTGATTTGATCTTATTTTCAAACTTCTTGTTTAAGATGCCATGAAAAGGTTGGAAAGGTATCAGGAAAGTTCAGTTCTAGACTACCAGCTGTTAATTTCTGGTTTACAAGTGATGCTACTTGTGAGGTTCATACAATGTTCAGAAGACAAGGTGTGCCAGAGTCCTATAAAGGATTCCAATTTCCCCCTTTATTTTATTCCCATGGCTGCCTCCACTTGTCTCTCTATTCTGGTGGCTGTTGCTGCAGCCACTTGTGTTTTAGCCATTAGCTTTGTGTAGCCTAGTTTTTCACAAATGGGAACAACTGGGAAAAAGTCAGCCTGTACGAACAGAGGAGCCAGAAAAAGCTGGGCTGGCACTCCCTGCCCTGCTACTTCCCATGCCGCCTCCTACTAGGGACATGTGCTTTTGATTGAATGCACAGATCACTGGCTCAAACACAAAATAGATTCCTGTTTTAAAGATGCTCTTGTAGTGCTTTGTCATTTTCATATATAATCCTTTGTGAAAATTTGGTCCATGATATTCTCAAAGTGAAACCTTATAGTACTAATGGAAGTCATCAATGAGGATTAGTTCCATGGTGACAGTAGTGACAGTAAAATGGTCCTAGTTCACATGAACTGGAGACCACCAAGTTCTGTGGGTACCACAGTTCGTGAGGGGGGAATTTGGGCTGATCTATGAGCTGCTGTCACGTGAAGAGCTCTCAGGATGTCTGTCACTCCCGTGGTGGGGCTATGTTACAGAGAAATTAATGGTGTTTGGCTCTAGGGACCGTTCAGTACAATTCCCTGAAGTCAGGGAATATATTGCAGAGGGAAACTTGGCTCAGGGAGTTGTTTCTTTGGTTTGGTGGGGTTCAGTGGTGCTGTCGGTGAGCTGCCCCGTCCCTGTGACTCTGGGGTGCTGACTAAGCCAGGGATGCAGACAGCTCTGCTGCACTGGGGAGTCACATCCTGCCTGTCCCTCAGCACCTGCCTGAAGGGGACCGGAGCAGTGGTGTTGGAGGGGGCTGAAATGGGATCAGTTGTCTGCTAGCAACTAATGCAAAGGCGCTTTTGATCTACCCGTGTCCTGTTTTGATGAATAAAAGCTTGATGCTAAAATAGTGATAAGAATTACCCAGGGAGGCGGGAGTAAAACTTTGATGTGCTGGTTTAGCGGGGGACAGCAATGAGGAAATGACAGACCCATCTGTCTCTGATATTAACGCTAGTAATTAGTGTTCCAAACCCAAATGATATTTGGGGAGTGGGGGGGATTAAGTAGCAACATACTGTTACTGTCTCTTTCGGTCGCTGTTGGTCCGCAGCTCTAAGCACTGTCCATCTGCAAGGCAGGCCTTCAGAATTTGTCTTGGGAAGTGCCTGAAAGCAGCTCTTGGGGTTGAATAATAACAAATAGCATCCTTGGTGGTATTATTTTTACTTCGGTGGGGTTGAGCTGAGCGGGGCAGGCTGAGCCCGGATGACGCTGCGTGCTCCGTGCTGTCCCGCCTCGCTGCGTTCGGTTCGCTGCTGAATGCAGCTCTCCTGGTGCAGCCTCACGTGGCTGCAGAGAGGCACAATGAGGACTTGAGCACTGCCACCCCTTTCCAGGCGTCTCTCCTGCTGCCTGCAGGTGAGCAGGCTGAGCCTGGGCTCTTCCAGCCCCGTACATTTGCCTCCCGGCTTCCTATGGACCGCCTCGGCAGTGAGGGAGGATCGTGAGGAGGAGAGGAGCAGGAAGGCGTGTGCTGGGCTCCGGCACAGGCGGTCGCAGCAGCAGCAGCAGCAAGTCTCTAAGTCAGACTGCACCATTTTCTTCTCACCCTGCGTAAAGGCGATGTGAGAAGCTGACGGGAGCGGCCCCCTCCCCCACTTGCTGGGGATGCTGAAGTGGAGCCCTCCTCTCAGCCAGAAGACGCAGCCTCTCTGGAGGAATCCCAAAAGACCTTCCCAATTTGGTGATGTGTGTTTAAAGGCCGATTTTTCTTTTCCTTTCCGGCGGCGGCCCCCCGGTTTGGTTTTTTTTTTTTTTTCTTTTTCCTCCTTCCCAGCTGAGTCTGAAGCCCGCCTTCTCTTGCAGCCACAGCTAAGCTGAAGGGCTTCCAGCCTGCTAGGAGGTATTTTCCGGCTGCTCCCTGCTCGTGTGCGTGTGGCTGCGGGCACTTTGGCACACTGCGTGCGGGGACACGGCTCTCCTGCTCCCGAGCTATGGGTGCTGCAGGGGCTGGGGCAGAGCCGTGACCTTTCTTGGGGTGCTGGAGGAGGAAGAGTGGATTACGCCGTGAACTCCTGGCTCGCAGCCAGTGCCCTTGCGGAAAAAATAAATCACCTGGATATCCGCGTGTGGTGGGAACGGCTTCCTTGGAGCTGGTGTTTTCCTCGCCAAAATGGCTCATGCAGCCGCTTCCATTAAAAAAGTTCGAGAGTCTGAAATTGAAGAGAGGGAGAGAAACCTTGAGAAGGAAAGGAAAAGGCAGCGGAAAATCTCTAGGGCTGATCGGAAACGCAAGGTATGAGGGGGAAACCAGCCCCCTTCTCCCTTTCCCCCCAACCCTTCCTCTGTTTGTGCAGCACTTCACAGGTGTTTGCTGCCATGTGTAATGCTCTCCCCTTCATTTTCCAAACCTTTCCTATCATGTTTCCCTTTTGCATCCCTTCCCATCCCCTCTGAGCTATGCTGTGGACTTAACCCATCTGCAGTGAGATTCAAGTGCTGCCAGCCATGGCAGCCCACAGCCACACAGAAATAATGCACATAAAGATGGCACGCCGGTATTGCTGCTTTCCCTTCATGCCAAAAGGCCTGGAGCTACCTGCCATCATTCCCAGCAAGGTGTTCCAAGCCTCTGGCTGATCCGGAGAAGTTGTCAAGAAGGGAGGTGGCTGTGCTTGTGCTTTGCAGCATGAAGGTGCATTTCTCTACTTGACAACAGTATTTCCCCCCATCTCCCATTTTTAGTTCCACTTCCCACCTCCGCAGCAATGCTCAGTGCTGCGTGTAGGACCTGCCTTGGGGTGCTAGGAGCATCAGCTGAGCTGTGTTGCAGTTTTTGGGTGTCGTTAAAGAGATTCTGGGCTAACTGCTGTGATTCAGTGTATTTACACTGCACACTGCAGGTGTATTTGTCTAGGTAGGGCCTGGCACATAAGTCTGCAATCTGTCGGGTTTGCCTCTGTTACTGATAGCAATTTCTAGTTCTCTAAAGGAATATCTCTTTAGTTGGTTCAGATTTTGGGGAGGTTTCTCCTGATTTATAATTAACTGTTGTTTTCCTTCTGTGTTAGAAAGAGGGAATGACAACTCTCATTGTCTTGGGATAAAAAAATAAAGAAGAATAAAAAAATCAATAGAGGTGACTTGTTTGCCAGATCACTTTATAGTTTCCAAGGACACAAAAAATACAATCGTGGAGAAAATACTAAAATGAAGGTTCTGTTAATCTTAGCTTTAGGACTGTGATACATTGGGAGTGCCTGTGTTAATGCCTCCTCACTGCCGTTTCTTTCCTCCCATGTCTGGATTCTCTAGCTTGTGATATGCATTAACTCATTCCCTGACACCATGTTTTTTATCTATTCTTTATAAATTTCTCTGGAAGGGAAAATAGCAAGAAGACACAGTCCTTACTCCCTGCCCCCCCTCCATTCTGCTACATTGCATGTAAAAACAAATCTCTGTATAAAGAACAACCCAGAATTCAGCCATGTAATGTTTGAATTTACAGATCCTTTTGGCAGATCTGTAGAATTCAGGAGCCATCTGCTCCCTTGGCATACCTGGGCAGTTCTGAATTTGTTTTGCATTCATTCTTAGGGATTTTTATATTCTGAACGGCATGGCTTAAATAAAATGACCAAGGCCATTTGATGCCTTTGGGACCTTTGGGTGTGATCTCCATTACTTTTCAAAGGCTCGCTTTGCAGAGTTCATTAAGTCACATCCAAATTCTCTTTATCAAAAACAGGAATGACATTTCTAATGTATGCAGTGCCTGGATGCTGGGCAGGGCTGCTTGGGGCAGATTGTGATTACTCTCCTAATCCCTTAAATGGGACACTGCAGCATAAGGTAGTTTTCGTGATTGCATTTTTGATTGTGGAATCCTCTATAAAACAGCCTTTAAAAAAAAATGTACTTAATGTGTGGATGTCCTTCCTGGAAGGGCTTTTTTTTCTATCTGCCCAGAACTCACCTCAGTTACTTCATTACAGCATGTGTTGTTTTTCCTGATTTTCACAAATCCTATTTCCTCAACATGTTTGATTCAAATGCCTGTTGGACTACTTTAATTAAAGCTGGATAGAATTAATACTGCCCCTTCTGCTATCTCTTTTCTCAGAGTGCTGCATATCCCTGACTGCAAGCAGGCAGGCTCAGGCCGCATTGGTGTTGGTAATCATGTGTGGTGATGCAGGCTCCTAATCAGATTTTCAGATCCAGGGACCACCAGTGGGCTTTGCTTAGAAAATATGGAGAACACTTCAGGGTTGTGTGCATTTCCTCCTTTTTAATATTCAGCCCCTGCTCCTGGCTCCCTTCTACTGCGGCTGTACCTTGCTGTTACATAAACAAGTGCCTGGCTGCACCCTAAACTTGCCTTCAGTCAGATGGTTGGGGGTGGGTCAGGCTGGGCTTTTCCATTCTGCTCCTGCTGCAGGAGACACAGCAGGACAGGGATGAGTTGTTTATGTCTGTATCTAAACTTGCTTGTGCTGTGCAGAATGAAGGGTGCAGAGCAGATCAGATATGTGGGTATATATGCACCCCCATCATATACACAGAACAACCCAAATACAGACTGTATGGTACATACACAGTATTTTTATTTAGTCATCAGTTTAAGTGAGATACATATCTCTGAGATATTTATGTATCTGTCTCTTTAATTCCTGAAGAGCAATAAATGGTTTTACTGTGAAATGGGATTATCTCCTAGTAGGAGCCCTCGCAGTTTTTGTTGACTTTCTTGGGAAATGGAGGCTAGGAGCAAATTAGGTGTGCAGGTCCATGAGAGGCAAAATACAAATGAATATTTTTTTGCTTGCTCTCAGCACTTAAAGTCTTTCTGCATAGGGGGAATTTGGTTCCAGCTTTGTGATTTGTTTGAAAGGTCTTACACTGCAGCAAGTGGATTCTCCCTACAGTGGAGATCCATTTTGTTTGCAGAAGGATCATTAGAATGGGGGAATATGTCGGGTGTTGGGGACTGCCTTTCCCAACCCTCATTTGGATACATGCCATGCACCAGTATGTGCGGAGTGCATGAAGCACTCATTTGGCCTCGTGACCGAAACTTTTCCTGTGTCCCTGGAGCACCCTGATTATGCAAAAGGGTAAATGAAGGGCCATGGCTTTAGTTCTCCCACTCTGCCCGGCTGCTGGGCGTCTGTTAGTACCGTCCCACCCTTCTCCAAGCTCCCGGGGATGCTGCAGGGCGTGGGCTCACTGTGGCTCTGCCTCTTGAATGTTTTGCCGTGTGACCATCGGCCGTCTGGGCAGCAGCAGCACCGCCGCAAACCGTGGCTGCAGCCTCTGTGCTGCTGGGGTAGGACCAGAATGTTCTGAGATCTCATCACGGCTGCTGCTTGACGTAGCCCCAGGCCCTTACAGCCCCCAGGCCAGCAGCAGAGCTGCGAGCAGTGAGCTGCTCACATCATCCCTTGGCCATCCTTAGTGGTTCTTTAAAGATGAACAGAATTATTCCACGCTCAAAAACTGGGAAAAGGAGTTTGCAGGCTGAAGACCCTCTCCTGCATTCTTTTTGAGATTGACTGAGTTGATTTAAAATACCAGTTGACAAGAGGCAGGTCTGCTTATCTTGCATCCACATTGGAAATTTTCCCTTTTAGGCAGGTGGAACCTTTTCTTGCAATGTGGAAAAAATTTTCTTGCAATGTATGCAAACACGTGTATGTAAACAGCCCCCCAGCCTTCTGAATAGTTGTGTGGATACCCAAGTGTATCAAGAGCATTAAAAGCCAGGTAGTAACTCAGGAGGTGAGCAGCTTCAAGTGTACAGATTATATTGAAATGTAGGCATGACTAATTCCGTTTTACCTAAATTCACGATACATAAGGCCCAGCCCCACTTGCCTCTTGGTGTCTTTGGAGAGGGCTGCCTGTGGTTCACCCTTTGCAGAGTGAGGTGAGGGAACTGGGGTGATTCCATGACGGTCACTCACTGAGTCAGCAGCAAAACTGGAATTATAGCTTGGGAATCCAGCTGCCTAGCCCCTGGCTCTATGTAACACACACTTGCTTCTCCCTGTCTAAAGTACTTCTCTAAGCAGACACAGCTTCCTATCTCTGCATGTGACAAGCGTTGAAAAGATTTCTGAAAACCCACATAAAATCCCAAAGAAAAAATCCCAAAGAAAAAACCCACATAAAATCCCAAAAATATAAAAATGGGTTCTGCTGCCAAATAACACTGATATTTGAATGTTACAGATGTGGTAAGCTGATGGCTGTTACCATTTTGCCATCGGTCATGAGGACAGTTTTTGACATCTGGTCTCTACTAGCAGTAGTTGGGTATTTATTTTGCATTTAGTATTATAAAAAGGTTTTAAAAACTTTTATACCTTCTTGAGGGCCAGATTCATGAGTTCAGCATTCTTAGCATAAAATATTGCACAGCATCTGGAATATTCATCACTGTTGGCTAAAAGGGATTGAGAACCGATAACATCAGGTGAATTTTGTCCTTCCCTTGACACCCCAAGCACTGCTGAAGCTCACACAGAACTGCTGCTGGACAATATCTGCCGAAAGACAAGGATGGAGGGATTCTGCTCTCAGCAGGATTCCAGCGTGTGTGGGGAAGAGGCAACATGCAGTAAGTGGCTTCCATTATGGAGCTGCAGGAGACAGGGAATGAGTTTGCTTTGTTTTACCTCAACAGCAGACCTTGTTTCACATTACCATCTTCTTTTTCAGAAAGGAAAAAATGAAAGACTTCTCACGTTATAGAAAATGTTGTCAGATTTGTCTTAGATCCAGGCCCATTTGAATTTCAGGCGCATCTTTGGCAGGGAGGGGGGGGTGTTTGTCATTGGGTATATTGGCTCTGCAGTGAGGCTGGCAGCCCCAGAGTTCATCCCTTTGGAAAGGGCCAGAGTTCAGTGAGGAAGGAGGACATGGAGGAACTAAGGAGTGCTTGGGTGTGCTAGAAAAAGGCATCCCAAGGAGGAGGAAGCTGCACAGAGATCCAGTTCTTTGCTCTTGGTCACTCCTTTGTTGGTTCATGGATGCCACTATCTCACCTGGTGTGAACCTGCTGCAGGATCCCTGTGGGGTTTGTATCAGGATAAGGAAGGGAAGAGTCTCTCACTGCTTGACCTCTGTATACTGAACTTTCAAGGTTCATTGCAGCTTTAGCCTGCTGTTCTTTCCTTAGCACTGAATATGTCTTGTCTCTTCAGTGTTTTGTTCTTGCCTTGGCAAGCATCTCTGTGATTCACTAGAATTTCTAGATGTTTCAAATGCCTCTCCAGCCATGAAAAAAACTTTTTTGGTGTTTTGTAATGGAGCGTTTGCGTAGGAGGTGCCTATTCCTGATGCCCTTAGAGCATTTTCCTTCTGTATCTCAAGCTTATGTTTTCCTTATGGAGCTATTTCTGGGCATGAAAATAATACCTCACTAGTTTGCTTCCTTGTGAAATGGAGCTTCTTTAGATGACATTGCACTTCAGAATAGACTGGGACTTGCTGCTTCATTTTTTCTGTGTCCTGTTTTGAGGGGTGTGATGTGCATGGGCACAAATACAGTGTTCCAAAATGAAGCAAGATTAATGATCTCCGATTCCCTTGCATCTGATGGGAAAGGAGCAATTTTCAAGTTTAAATTTGCTCACCTTTATATTGTTGTCTAATCATTCCTTGATTTCTCTGTGGTATTTAAGTTAATTTCCTTGATAGTTATAGAAATACAAGATTTATTTGCTCTTAAGAAATTATATGTAGACAGTATTTTGAAACACAGATCATTTATCTCAATGTGGTTTTGGTATTGTGGGTGGCTGTGCCTCTTCACAAGTTTAAGCTGAATGAATCCGTATCTGGAGTACTGGAGAAAATGTTAACAAGGTCTTTTGGCTCTATTGTGTGAGACACTGGATGCAGGAGGAGGAAAATATGTTCCTGGAATGCTAAATCCCTTCGCATTGTAAAGCTTGCTGGGTGCAATCCAATGTCATGGCAGACCCGTTGGATTTTATGGCTGGATTAACTCATTATGTGATTGTTTCCATAAAATTATGAAAGTGCCCAAGTTTGTCTCTCACCTTGTCTTAATCAGTAAAAAGAACTTCTGCTGAGCTTTTAAAAGAGCAGCCTAGAGAGGAGAAATGTCAGCACCTACCTATGGTGACTGTCCACCTATCCGGTCTCTGCAAATTTAACTTAGCAGGAATGATTAAAAAAAGTTGAGGGAGCATTTGCACATTGTAGGAAATCATCCCTGATAAACTTTTCTGGCTTTGGGGATGATTTTGTTTGCCTCCTTGTAAGCTATTTTGTGTCCTTTAAATTCATGATTTTTCCTGCACCACTGGAAGAATTATCATGTGATGTTTGGGCAGCTTTGTGTTAAGCAGTTAAAAAAAAATGTTTAATGAGGATGTCAGATGTTAAACTGTGAAGTGTCAAGCTTTTTGAAATCTGGCTTCTGTAATTTAGTCCCTCAGGCTTTTCCACTGAACTCCTGGGGAAAGTTTGGCACCTGAAGTGAGAGTGGCATATGAGTGCTGAGTTGATAGTTTAATGGTGAAAGCTGGAGCCATGCCCTGGTGGATATGTTTGCCAATCTATAGTGCATCCAGAGGGTGGGAACAGGGAGTACAGCCCTGAGCAGGGTACAGGAGTGCTGCCATTCAGGCACCACCTCATTCCCTGACACGGTGCAAAATACTACAGCTGGCAGTCAGATGGATTTTCATACTTTATTGACTTGACTCTGCTTAAATAACATCTTCTGGGTTACTTTTTGAGAATGTAGGTGCTGCTTCAAGTGTTGTGAAAAATAATTCCTGTTCTCTGCTTCAATCCCAGGCAGCTCCGTTTGCTCTTGTGGGGCTGGTAGTTTTGTTTGAGTGTCTGCTGAGCTCTTCCATACTTGTCTACATCTTGATGAATGTGCCTGTTAGCAACCTGTCCTTTTAGCCCTAGACAGCTATAATCAACATTTTTCTTCCTGTTCAGTCCATGGGGTTGTCCAGGTAGGAGTAGATATTCCCCAGTGTTACCAAGTTCTATATAGTATTGGAGCATATAATACGAATTACTGAAATCTGATAAATGTAATCAAGTGAATTTCAGGTGGTTCACAGAGTTGGTGCTTTTCTAGGGTTTTTCTTTTGGTAATTATTTATGGAAATTCCATTTATTGTAAATAGATTTAGTGTTTTGCTTATAGTTTTTCAGAGTTTGCTTCAAAACCATGTTAACACTCATTCCTATGCTAAGACCTTCCACATACGGATCAGTACAGATTAAATGCCAGCTGCCCTTTTACAAGTGCCTGAAAACAAAGGCTGCAATTAAAAGAAGTCTGTAATTGCCTTCTATTTGTTGATGCTAATGAAGGATTTAGCATGTTAACCTCCCCAAAATCTAGCGGGTTCATTAGCTCCTTAGGGCTTTGGAAAAGACACATTTTAGGGAGGTGAGCCTGAGTAAGGTTTCAGAGTACACGTTTCTGTTTAAGATCAGCTTTTTGTCCTCCAGCAGAATCCCTTTCAGATGAAGATGGGATAAGAATGAACAGGAGGAGAAAGGGGAGGGAGGTAACACAAGATTTAAAAAGTTACCCTGTTTGCCTGTGCTCTGAAACAGCCCGGTGAGACTGATTGTCTGGGTCAGGAAAAACTCGCAGTGTTTCATAGTTAGCAAATATTAATGTGGTGCTGTTCTTGTACGTGACCTGAGGAAGGGTGTGGATTTCTTTTGGCCTGATAATTTAGATCTGCCTTCTCTTTATTCCTGTGTGTAAAATAAGGCAGCATTGGCAAGTGATGTTCACCCAAAATGAGTGTAGCTCTTGTTTCCCCAGGCTGGCAGAAAATGATTTTAACCAACACAACCATAATTAGTAGCCTTTCTAAGCTGTTTTAGGTTGAATAATTTAAGCTTATTTTAAATTATTTACTCTTTCTGGTCTCTGCTATGCCAGGATGTCTAACAGAAACATGTCACTGCTCAGAACCAGTGAGGCTGACAGTGCAGCAGGAGACCTGAGCAGACAAAAGCCACTTTGTGCCTTGCTGCTCAGGCCATGATTTATTGGGGACTGCCTGGACCCACTTGAGCCTTCTTGGTTCCCCTGCTTCATTTCTTTTTAAAGGCACCAGTGTAGCAGGGAGAAAAGAAATCACATGCACTGTGTTGATATTAGTCTCACTGCTGGAACCAGAAGAGGCAGTAACTAAGATTTCCCAAACGGCCCCCATATGCAAATGGAGAATAGTTAAGCTCAGCTAGTCTTTTCTATTTTTGCTGATAAACATGGTGCTGGGCATTAGAGCTGCCTGAGGGAAAGGAATCGCTGCTGCCATCCACATTTCTAGGCCAGGGAGACTCAGTTCTACTTAGTTAAGTCAGGTAACAGTGCAAGTTATCCCTGTTTTAGCCTCTCCACAGGGTCTCCATGGATTTATTATTAGCTCTGTTTGGTTACTGCTGGCAGTCAAGGAATCACAGAATGGTTTGGGTTGGAAGGGTCCTTAAAGATCATCTCATTCCATCCCTTGCCATGGGCAGGGACACCTTCCACTAGACCAGGTTGCTCTCAGCCCCATCCAACTTGGCCTTGGACACTTCCAGGGATCGAGGAGCAGCCACAGCTTCTCTGGGCAACCTGTGCCAGGGCCTCCCCTCCCTCACAGGGAACAATTTCTCCCTGATATTCTATCTGGCCCTGCCTTCTGTCAGTGTGAAGCTATCGCTCCTTGTTACTGAAATAACGTTCTTGCATCAAATAAATTTAAAACCTCAGAACTTTATGTAACAGCAAAAGAAAAACCAGTCATTTTCCAAATGATGCCTATTTCTCTTTATCTTGCTCATGGAAAAGATTATGAATAGACACCTTTTGAAAGTGTTTTGGTACAGGGACATGATTTAGCAGGATGAATTGAGTAAAATCTAAAATGCTGATGTGAGCCTTAAACTGCCATGGCAAGCTGTGTGCGCAGAGCGGGGTGGCTTTTATGAGCATTGATTCATTTTGCAAAATGACATTTGCTGGAGACAGAAAGTGATACAGATTTTTTTAAAAAAAGAGTTATTTTGACTGGTCAGTGCAATTGCTGTATCGCAGCACAGTTCTCCTGAGGAAAGGCACGGAGACTCCATAGCAACTAGAGGAGATCTGTGCTATATTCTCCATGCTGCTGCTGTGTTTTCTTGGGAGAATCCAGCCATCCCCCACTGCCCCCACAGCCACGGCGTCTGTGCTGTGCAGCCTGACTGTGCTTGGCAAATGGCAGCTGCGGCCACTGGCCACTGCATCAGGGGTACTTTTAGGATCACAAAAAATCCCCCAAGTTGTATTTTCTTCCCTTTGATTGGTTATGGCGAGGACAGCACAAAGCCTGCAGTGTTGTCTGATGCGTAGACAACCACTCGGGCACTCCTTTGGTAATAATTTATTTACTAACCTGTCCCTTCCTGCGATGCAGGTATTAGCAGTAGGTACTTTCATAGAGCTGTGTGTGCCCTCAAGTGGTGCAGGGTATTAGCCTGATGAATGATGAGGCCCTGGAAAAGGTTTCCCAAACAAGTGAAATCAGAAATAATTAATAGCTCTGCCCAGAGCCAGCTCTGCATTGCAGCATGAGTTCTCCCAAGCTTAAGGAAGTACGTGCTTGGCTGTCTTCCCCAGATTTTCTAAGGAAGCCTAGCACTTAACCTGTTTGGTGTGGGATTTGGTGATGCTCCCCATGCCTGTGGTGTGGCACTGCTGATGGGAATGCGGTGCTGGCAGGAGTGCAGATGGCATACGGTTCTTTGCAGACGTGAGGTGCCAGCACAGCCAACATGGGGCTTCTGTGTCCCTCCCAGATCCATGGAGGATTTGTCCCTGCAGCTGTGGAGCAGAGCTCTGACACCAACCTTAGTGTGTGTGCTCTTAGTAGTGCTTGGAAATTCGTTAAAACAGAGGAATGAAGGAAATTCTCTGAGGGCAGCTTAGGAGGAACCAAGGTGTTGCTACAGCTGATGAATATGCACGTGGTTGAAAAGGTTAATTAACACCAGTTTTCTCTTTATTGCCATTTAGCCATTTTGTACATCATCTAGCTGGATTTTTAGCAGCACACATTCCATCATTTTGGGCAATAAACCATCATTATTTTGTAGTCTCTGCATAGTTATAGTAATGCTCATTGGCCCAGAAGTGTGAAACACAGGAAGGAGTATTTTGTCCTTTTTAAACCAACTCCAATATGCAAACTTAATGATACAAAAGCAGAAGGCTTGAGAGGAACCAGCCTTCTTCTGGAAGAGATGTTTGAGGTGAACAAGGATAATGTAGAGATAGGGAACTGTAATTAAAGGTTATAAAGGAGCACTTGGTTTTATAACAGTATATATTATAATCTTAACTCATTGAAATCCCTGAAAGATTTGCTAATGATGTCAAGAGATTTAGATTTTTTCCAGATGATTTCAACTGGGAGATAATTCACCTCCTATTACATAACCATCTTAGTGATTTATAATTTCCAATGTAATTTTTAAACATGTGTGCCCTTTCTGTAATATAGCTCTGTGATTGAAGGAGAGATTATTTAATAATAATTGAAATAGTGGAGTGGAATAGTTGAAAATAGTGTCATGCAAATGTACGTTGAGGTCCAAAATGTTCTTTACGTAAGTCTTATGTTCTGTGACCCGTGCTCTTCAAATCACGGTGTTGCTGGCCTTGAAGAGAGCCTTGGCATTCTGACACTATTTGTAAATTTAATACCCATCTAAAAATAATGCTTAAAATGAATAGAGAAGCAGAAAGTGCTGGAAAATCACAAATATAATTGGAGAGAAATCTGCAAAAGCAGAGGAGTAAAATGAAGGTGGTTTTTCCTAACACCTGGAACTTGAGGTGCCATATGCCTTTTGCAGAACAAGTATGCTTCCTTGCAAAGGAGCTAGTGCACTTCTAGCCCATCTGAACATAAATTCTAAATATTCTTCTCAGGTTTTACTTTTAAGAATGATTTGCAACAGTTGAGATTCTTCCACTCAGTGATCCTTTCAGTTCAGAAAGGACTATCTGCAATATGTTTTGCTGCCTGTTTTAGCTTATAGTCTTCCATGCCTTGAGATTATTAATACAGAAGCTTGGTGGAACTTTATTCCCCTCAGAGTTTGTGGGGGTGGGAGACCCCTGTTGTCAGTGAAAAACAGGGTCAGGGAATGAACTCAAGTCTTCCCTTCCCAAGTGCTGCTTCAGGGCATCAGGGTCTTTATCTTGGATATTTGGGGAAGTGTTAAAAAATTAAAAATAGGTGCTTTTCTGCTGTGCAAAGACAATGCAGCATCAGGTGGTGGTTGCTGATTAAGCAAGAAAGAGTCAAAGTTTTGCCATGTAGGATGACTGTCAGACATTGGAATGGACCGCCCAGGACAGTGGCGGAGTCACCATCCCTGGAGGGATTTGAAAGATGTGTGGATGTGGCACTTGGCAACAGGTGTTAGTGGTGGCTTGGCAGTGCTGGGGGAACAGTTGGATCTTTTCCCTCCTAAATGATTCTATCATTCTGTGGCTGATTAGTGAGGCTGTGGGTTGTAGAGAATATGGCTGACAGAAGTGCCACGGGGTTTATTTTCTTTGATTTTTGTCCTTGACAGTCCTTTAGTGCTGGAGGGAGTTGGAGCAGTGAGTGAGAGAGGACCTCTTGGCCGGGGCTAAACTGATCCTACTGTGATCCAATGGCAAAGATCAGGCTCACTTCAGTGGATGCTGGAGCAGGCTCATAGAGAATGGATAAGAATAGACAAATATTCATTTAATCAGACAGCTGCTTCCCCTGTGGTGTTGATATCTACCCATAAATGAGTCATCTCTGCAGTAATAAAGAATTTCATTTGTCACTGTGAGTGCAGCAGGACTTTTGGAACTCTCATGTAGGATCTGAGGTCTTTCACTTAATATTCATTTGGCCTGGCAAATGGTAGCCTCTTCGAGTATTTTATTATACAAAATTCCTTTGTTTTAGAGGATCATTGTGTAATAGATGTGCTTTTACTCATTTTTGGGGTTTGGCCATTGTTTAGCTTACCAAATTGCTTTGTTTTCCCCTATTACTTTTACTCATTCTGAGTGTAAACTGCAAATTCAAGTGGGAATTGTAGTCAACCTGATGAAGGCCTGTGACGTGGGGCTTTGTCCGTGATTGCCTTCATGACCTTAGGCTGAAATATTTACATGTACTTTTTCACTTCATCAGTGTTACATTATCATATGACTGATTATAGGCGTTTATATCTGAAATACAGCACAAGCTTCACTTTTGTTCTGGAAGATCATCTGCATTGAGTTCTGAAGGTACAAATCCAGTAGGAAGGAGTAAGTTTAGTGCTGTATTCCACAAAATAGGGGGTTGGTTCCAATGAGATGGGAATCTTGGTTCTTCTTCCCTATTTTTAAAAATTATTTATTTACTGTAGTACAGATTAAGGAGCAGTTTAGCAATTCTTCTTCTCTAGATGAGCACTTAACTAAGGAAGTCCATGGGACTTCCCAGCTCAGGCTGGTTGTAGGAGGAAGTGCTACTCTCTGAAAGGAAGGCTAACAGAAGGCAGGTCTGGATAAAGTGGAATCTATTTCTGACCTTGTCTATTACCTCATTGGAAATACATGAATTTTCTATTCCATGTAACTGAAATGTTATATATTTCTGTCCCAGTTGGAGGTGGGAAGATGCTGTCAGAGAGGAAAGATGGTAATCCAGTATTGAGAGAAGATGTCGGAGAAGGGAGTGGTTTGTGGAGGTTGTGACCTATTTTCCATCTTGTCACTTGGGGCCAAATAAATGAGCTGTAGCAGTGACAGAACGGGGCTGACAAGAAGTAATGCATGGGAAGAGGTGCTCCCTACTGGAAGAGGGCTGGACATCCTGAGGGATGTAGTTCTCTGTTGCTTGACTGGAGTTCTCCCACCTGCCTGGGCTCTGTCCGTGTTGGAGTCTTGGGACTTCGTTAAGGGTGGGTGGGGGAGTGGTCATGGCCAAGGGTTCCCTCAGTTCTCGGGGCACTGTAGGCTATTAATTATTAACATAATTTGTTTGGTAGTGATCAAATGTTACAGTTAGAATGTAACATAAAATTTCAACTAAATGCTATAGCCTTTTTCTTGCCATAAAAAATTTTGAAAGAAAGCCACAGGCTTTATGCAAGATTATTTAGGAAAGTTTTCTGTTTCTTGCTGGTAGTAAATCTGGGGGTTTATGTATGTTTGGGTTTTCTGCTGGTTCATCTGTTTTAACTGAGGTCCTTTAATGGACCTTATTAGCACCTAATTTTGGTTCTATTGTAATTACGCTTTTCTTAAAATTGCATTATTGGGTTTTGAGAGAAACCAGTTTTTTGTGTGGATGTGTTCATGCTGCATGTTACTTCCCATACCTTATGGCTCCCAGGTAAGCCAGATGAGTATTGGTCATGAGTTATCAGTACCTTCAGAGATACCAGACAGAGAAGGGGGTAACTCCTGTTTGCAGTACAGTTTAAATTTGGGGTTGTGTTGCTCTGTGAGGGCAGTTTTTGTGTGAATCCCATGTGCTGGGTGCTACTGAGAACTGCAGAGAACCTGTGAAGCTCCTCTTGAAGTTCAGAAGTTTGTGGGGTTTTTTTTGTGAAAGGTGGTGTCCTGTCCTATGCTTCCCTGAATTTTCTAATGCGTTATTCTACAAAAAGAATGGTTATTTGATTATCTCTTTCTTATGCGTTTATTTCTCATAAGAATGTGAAGCTGTTCTTAAAACCTTGGTTATTTTGCCTCCTGTTTAACAACCACAGGATGTGCACCATTAATGTGCATCTCACAGTATCGTGAGTTAGGAATGGCAGCTGAACAAAGTTTTACAGCATTCTTAGGATTTCTCTGGAAATAAACTGCTCGGTTTTGTCATTGTGCCTTCCTTGGCTTTTTTTAATTCATAGGCGTTGCTGGTTTTAACAATCCTGAGAGACTGCGGTGCCCAAGCACTTGCTCTGTCAGTTGGTGGTCATCTCACAATTTCTAATTTATACATTATTCAGAATTACAGCGGAGTTTGATGCAGACTTGGTTACAGATGATGTGCTCTTCACTATGTCCTTTGGTGTTTCTGTTAACTTCATGGAGGTGATTTGGTTTTTTCCCTGGGTGGCAGGCCTTAAGTAGCTGAGGAATGATGTAAAGGTGTGTTTTCAATCACAAGATCTCAAATTGTATATTCAGAACTGCATGTATGCCTGTGATAATGAAGTTTAGTCACTTACTCAGCAGACTTATTTGTTTTTCACGCTATTCTGGCCCTTGTTTGGATGATTTATATAACTATAAGGCACAAATTGATTGCTTACAGAAACAAAAATTCTCGATTGTACTCCATTAGAACCCTTTTGATCGTAGGGAATTGCTTTTGGAAGGTTGTCATCTTTTATTTATCATCTACTGCAACTCCGTCAGTACGGGGAAAGGCAAAATATTAGACAGGAGTGGTACAAACCCAAGCTTTCAAGTACTGTTTGTTGACGTGTGGTGAATAGAGCACATAATTTTTCCTTTCATGACTCACTCTTTCTTCATAAATTGGGAAGATAAACCCTTTGGAGCTTGTTCCAAAGTGGCTGTGTGTTCATCCGCACCAAAGCCTTGTTAAAGGCAGAGACTTGGAGTCAGTAATGCTGGATTCTGTTTTGTTTTTCCAAGTAGCTGTCGGTGCAATTAGCTGAGCACATATAACACAGCTGTAATATTGCAGAATAGAAAAATTGCAGTTCTATGGCTGTGGCTCAATTAAATGTGGGTGCACTTGGCACAGCCAGGTTGTTTTAAGCTTTGATACAAGTATACTCAGTGTGTGTGCACCTGTACCTAGATCAGTGTGCATTAACTCACGTTGGTGTGGGAATTGTGGGCATTAGATTTAGCTTATTTTCAGTGGCAGTAATATTCTCTTTATGTTTTTAGTTTAGCCATCAAGAGCAAGTCATTAAAATAAATATCTTAATATTCAGGATATAAGGATTTTCTAATGCGGATTAATAGTAACTCTTGTTTCTAACAGAGGTATTTAATGGGCCCCAAGATAGCAGAGAGGCACAAGGTGCAAAAAAAAAGAGAAACTGAGTAAATGAACTCTGGGTTTTCACTTAAGAACCTGTGATAAACCACTTTGTATCATTTACCATCAATGATGCACCTTTACAGCAGTCATTAGTACAATGGGAGAGGAAAAGCTAAAATCAGGGGCACAATATTAACCAAAAGTATGTAATTCTTTGAGGATTCCTGAGAATAAGATCTTTAGCAAAGTCAAAATTATGTATTTGATACTATCTTTCATTCCTCATTGAGTTAGTTGATTCTGTTAAACTCTACAGTAAAGCAAAAGATGCAACATGTGGCAAACTTTATACATTGTATTCCTATATGTATGAGGCACACTACCTTTTATATGTTACATATGAAATATATAGTCCCCCCCAACTCATTTTATATAGTAATAGGCAATATTTGGTTTTGAAAATTGTATCAAATTCGTAAGATATCCAGTGTAAGTGAGAACTTCAGAAGCTTCTGTATTTCAGCAACAAGAGCTTAAGAGATGTGGGGATTTCAGAATCATCAGTGAGCTCCTGCTGATGTATTCAGAAGAGAAAATTGAATTACTTTCTTGGAGAAGAGAATTGAGGCCTTACTTGATATTGTAAAGTCAGAATGTGATAGCTTCACAATATCCTACAAGATGGTTTAAGGCAGAATTAGTATGCTGTCTATGTTAAGGAAGAAAAACCAGAGCTAATAAAGGGCCAGAGATTTGCTTTAGATTTTGACTGATAAAAATAGGCACCAATTAGAGGTTAGTGCCACAGGAGGATATAAAAACATGAAATTCTCAAAAAATGCCTTAGTTCTGGTGAAATTTTTAAAAAAGCTGTTCTGAGCATGAGAAGTGATAATTTACTTTGTAGCTGTGTTGGCATGGGTGGGTCAGAACTGCATCTTAACCCTTTACCTTCAGGGTATTATTGAGTATTTCTCCTTGCACTGATTTTTAGTTTTGTGATGAGTCAACAATCCCTGTAAGACTTCCCTTGTGTAACTCAGTACTTCATGTTAACACGTGCCTTTCATTGCCCATGAGGTGGAACCAAGACTGAGAGAGAAAAGAAGTATCAACTGCAATTTTTGTGAGAAAAATAGGTGATACATAAACTGCTGTGCCCGTTAGGGCATCTCTTTGAAATCTGGGGTTGTTTTTGCCTTCTTGTGCCACACCTGTCATCCAAAAGCTCCTCTATCTGCAAAGTAAGGATGTGTTTTATCTGTAGAATGCTGCAGGCTCAGGTGCCTTTTTGTATGTATTTTATACAAATTTTCAGGATCTGTAGGATCCAGTACCAGCAGGATCTGTAGCTGCAGTGGTTAAACCTCAGGTTATCTCTTTCCTTTTCTTTGTAGTGGCTAAAATATTTACGGTGCCACTTGGATTAAGAGCTGTCCAGAGAGGATCATTAGGCTTAATGTATCAAATGATTCACCATCAGAAGCAGAGCAAGTCCTCTTAAATATGGCTCAAAATAGATTTTTGCAATTGGTAGGACTCAAAATATTTAAGCTGAGGAGGATTTTTTGCTAGGTCCTCTGGAGCAGACAATGGCCCCTTTGTAAAGGCTGCTTAGGCTTTAGGAATTGCTTATTGTGGTCTCTGTGACCAGAGGAAGAAAGGGCTGAATTTTTGGGAATAGTGATCTCATCAGTGTCATTATTGTAAAGCATAAAGGGGGCCATAAATGAGATGAAGTCATGACTCATCAGAGTTTATAATCTACATGAGCTCAAGATCTGACCCAAAGTAATTGCTAGAAGCAAGTGTTGTACTTGACCTTCCCATAGAAGAGCCCCCAAGAATGATAGAATTTGCATTTAGGAATAATTTCAAAGTTTGGGAGATCTCCTAGAGAAGTATATAGGTCCCAGGGTAGTCTCTTTTCTCTCTCTTGTTTTTTTTTTTTTTTTAATTACTGTGTTTAACCATAAAAGTGTCATGGGAAATGGCTCTTTGGGGAGGGATTTAACAATAATAAAAGTGGGGATTTATGTTGCTAACAATTGATATTTTTCTTGATACTTGGAAGTCTTTTCTTCCCTTTTTTTCCCCCTTTTTTTTTTTTTGCAGCACTAAATGGTAAGCTATTACAGTGGCTCCTGAATTGTCATTTTGGTTATGCTAATTGAAACATCTACTGACAAACTAAGCTTTAATATTAATAGCAAAAAAAGGATAAAGAAACATTTTTCCTGGCAGCAGAGCAGTTCTGCTTCTGTTGCTGCCTATGTGGGTGTGTGTGATTGTCCTTGGTCCTGTTTCATCTTAAAATACTCAAACTTTGCCACTCCTGGACTGTGGAATGGTATCCCATCAAATGAAGTCTCCCTCTGGAATGAGCTTACAGCTTGGGTTTCACTGCTTTCTTCCTTGTTGGTTGGGATTTTGCAAGTCACTGCAAACCAGTGGGTTTGTACCACGCTGCTTTTTTGATGGCCAGTAGTAACAAACTGAGAGTATCTAGCCATGGCAACATTGACTGTGAGACTCTTCAGGAATAATGCAATTCCCAAAAGTTTGCTGAGGGCTTTATTGGTTTGTGTTGCCCTAAGGCTGATAATCGCAAGTGCTTCAGGCTTAGAAACTCTTTAGGGAAGAAACTAGAATGTTACTGCCATTTGGGGGGGATAAGAGGGACTCTGCCTTAGCATGAGTGCTTTAATACATGGGATACTCTGCTCGCCTCCTTACAGGCACTTTGAACGTTTCTGAAGGTTTCTTCTGTAAGGGAGTAATTGTGGTTTGGAGTTAGTGTTGTGAAAAGGTCTGCTGGGCTGCTGAGGAGGGCTGAGGTGCTTTGGCATGAGCTCTGTGCCTGCAAACTGTGCCTTTGGGATTGATTTCTTTGCTGCTGCCTGCTGGGGTGGATTTGCAGCCCTAACAAGACAGCAAAGAGCATGGGAATGCAGACACAGAGCAACATGTTCCTCCACAAAGGCTTTGAGCCCTCCATCATGAAACATGTACTTTGTTAGAATACGATGCCCTGAGTCTGGCAGGACACGAACGTTTTTGCTTTCTGAGTAATTTGCCCTAAAGACTTGGGGCCATTTGGACAAACAACAGTAATATTGTTGAAAGGCTCTGGCAGAAAGCTTCTTCGTTGCTCTCCCTCTCATGGCTATACAGATTGTTGCTTTCCACAAGCAGCATTTCCCAGGAACGCCTGTTACTCGAGTTTGGGCAGCCTTTCCCCCTGAGTGGTGCCTTGTGTTTTCCAGTAAGTTAATTGCCTGTTAGATAGCTTGCTCTATCCAGGGATTTGTAGTTCCAGTTTATGTTGGAACCTTGGTTAGATGAACTTTAGTCGAGTCAAGCATTTGGTGGGATTCCTTCTTGCATCCTTTTATTTTGATAACTAAACTAGGAAGTTGTGGCAGTGTGTACACACCTTACTGCTGTCACAGGGTAATGCTTTGGAAGAGCTGAAGGAAATTGGTGTCAGGTAATTATGGGCAAGTGAGCCTTTCACAAACACTCTGAAACATTTGCCAATTCAATTGCTGGCAAAAATTTCAAAAAGGCAGAAGCAACAGTTAATTTAACTACGCTGTGCATGTGTCTATCCAGTGTGTATCAGTACTTGTTACATATCACAGCACCTGAGGTGCTGAGTGATCCATCCTGGAGCATTCATCAGCAAGGAAAAATTACAGAGCCCCTTCAAATCTCCTCAGGGTAGTGAACACAAGAGAGAACCTCGTACCCATCAATAATCCTTAAGGGAGGCTGGGAGGAGCTTGGTCTCCCAGATCATAACCGGTGCTGCTGTGAAGGGGAACTGGGTGGGAATCGATAGGCTGCCATGCACAGCTGCCTGCTCATGTGTGCTGCCATACTGGCAATGGATTGAAATCCCAAAGAGGAAAAAAAAGTTGGCTGGTTGTTGAAATTCTTTGAGGATTTTCCTGCTTCTGAGGAATTTGGGGCTTAAATTTTCAAATACGTGCCCCACTCCACTGGGGCTGGATGTGCATGGTGTGGTAATTCCGCAGGACTTCGGTATCTACAAACACTTTATCCCCTCTGCCTCTGCTACCCCCAGCTGGTCCTGAAGTGTTCGAAAACTGCCAATTAATGCTCAACTACCTTTTTCTCTTTGTTTTGTTTGGGTTTTGGTGGTGTGGTTTGTTTTCACTGGTTTTTAATTCTGCACTAAGCCTGTTCTGGATAATGGGTAGATTCCAACATGCAATCCTGAAAATTGTTTTTATCTTAATGGGTGCAATCATGATAAATAACTCCAGCCTAGAGAGAATGTTCTTATTCTCAGTTTTGGTAGGATTGTTCATATTTTCCTTTGTCTTTTTTGTTGTTTCGGGCTCATCTTTAAATCATAACTATTCTAGCTAAAATATTAACACCAACCCTAAACTAAGTTGATAATAAAAACCCCAAACAAGATCAAACGACATAAACAAGAGCAAAAGTGATCTAGCATCAGATATTGTCCTTTTGGGATACATTTGAGCTCATCTGAAATCATACCCGGGGGACATATCAGTCCAAAGCAAGCTCATCACAGTTACTGGCTACATAAACATGAGATACCATGTGAATCACAGGGATTAAATGGTCATGAAATCTGTGCTCATCCACTTTATCTTGGTTTGTGAATAAGAGACTTGAAGAAATCATATTTCTGAGTTAGAAACTCAGAAGGCATTAGCAACATTCTGAAATTCAGTGCTTTATGTAAGCACAGTGAGATCGGGCAGGGTAGGGAAAAAAATCAAAACATTGAAAGGCACGCGACTGGGTAACTCAATAAGCCGCGTGTGTAGGGCATTCCACCCAGTGGGGCTTTAACTTTGCGAGCTGGGCCGGCCGGCTCCGTGCTGTGGAGCCGTCCCCCGGCCCACCCCACGCCATTGACATGCATAGCTGGCCTGGTAGGTGTAAAAATAGCCAGGCAGCGCCTGAATTGGAAATGGTCACCGACCGCTGCCCGCAGTTGCTGGGGTTTCGGGTTCTCTGGGACACAGGACGGCTTGGGGAAGGGAGCCCGGGACGAGTGGCCGGGGAGCAGAGCGTAGGCGGGACCCTCCTCCTGGCTGATCGGTCGCTTGTCCTTCGGGAGCGCTGGGCACTCGCTGCGGGGCAAGGGCCATCCCCCTGCTCGGAGGGAGCAGAAGAACTGATATGGGCAATGCACCAATTTGCCAGGCTTGTCATTCAGAGAAGGGCTTAAGGACACAAGGGAACATACAGGATTTGGATAAAACTCCTGATTATTATGGATACAACAGTGAAGAAAGTAAAGAGCCTGAAGCCCTGGTAAGTTTTGGCTGAAGAAAAGAGGAATCACACGGAAAAATGCAGATGAGCGTAGTGCATGTTGCAAAGGATCTCTTTGCTCAGAACTTGACTGGATAGCTTGCAATACTGAAGGATCTGCTAAACGTGTCCGTGCTGAATCTTTGTTCTGCTGTCCTGACTGTGGTTAAAAAGCAGCTGTTGCTGATTTATGCAGTGGCTTCAAAGCATTATCAGCTACCAGAAGGTTTGGGGGTGTGAAGAGAAAACCCCGTGGGTGAAACAAGCCCTGGAATGAATGGATGTTACCCAGTTATCCTGGTTTGCACAACTGCTAGGAATGATCCTGTATTGATCATTCTCCAAACTTGAACTCAGTAGCTTACTTTTGAGCTGCTGTCTGCCCAGTACATGGCATTGTTTTCTGTGTGCAGTCGAGGCAGAGCCACACAGATCCTAATGCAGATGAGGGTTACAGTGAGTGGGACCAGGCACAGGCAAGATGGGGGGGGGGGGATGTGTCATGCTTATGGCAGTAATGTCAGCATTTGTGCTGCAAGTCAGAAGAAAATCCTTAAGATGAGAACTCTTGTATAGTGGCTATGGCAAATGAAGTGTCTCTTCTCTCTTTTTTTCCTTTATTTCTAATCCTGTTTGAGAAATTCGTTAAGTGGCTATTTCATTCAAAGTTGGTAGTGGAAGTATATTGTGTCAAAACTTCTGGCAGAACAGGAAGATGAGTAAACCTTCAGTGTCAGTATATCCAAATCCTGTGTTCTCTACAACTGATCTGTACTAAAATTGGTCTCAGTTTGACCTGATGCTCTGCACATGCCTCATTTACTGCAGTGCAGCATAGAGGAGTAGGGGAGCTGAGTTCCAGTGTTCATAGGGGAAGAGGAAAGGAGGCACTCCTGGCAGCAGCTCGCAAAGAGTTCTGCATTGTCCTAGAAAACACTTCTGATGCTGTCTTGGCTTTCTGGTAGAACATTTCTTTTGGCTGGATTTTTCCTGACCAGTTTTATGTTGTACTTCACTGACAGCACAGCTGGACCTGTTCTTCATAGAATCACAGAATGGTTTGGGTTGGAAGGGACCTTAAAGATCATCTAGTTCCAAACTTCTATGAAATGAAACTTTCTTCAAGCTAAAACAAGAAAGTAACCTACGTCTTTGAGCATGCAGACAGGTTTTTTTTTCTTCTACCAAGGAGCTTTTGGTTGAATTAACAAATAATTTCCAGTGTTTGTGATGGGAAACACAGTCGGGGAGGGACAGTGGGACTTCTTGGGCTGTGGGGGAGGATGGGCCTGCTTCCATTGCCGAGGGTGGTTTCACTGGGTGTCAGAGATCTCCCTTCAGGTGGTTGCCCTGAAGCTGTTAGCAAAGGTATGGACGCCCCTGTGACACAAATAAGCAAACTGAAAGAGCTCTCCCGGCACGTCCAGTCTCCGAGCTGCCCTTCGGCATAAGGTCAGGCCCCAGAGGAGGCAGGAGTGAGCAGCATGTGATCTTTGAGGTTTCTTTTCCTTTCTGTTTTTCTGGATACTTTTCATTCAGCCTACGCAGCTTTTCATAGCAGGCAGAGATCAGGCACTTTGATAATGTCTTTGATGTGTTCAATCATAAGATCTTGGCTTTATATGACCGTGGTAGGGACTGGCCAAGTTTCTTTAGAATGTCTGTCTGGATTCAGGTTTGCAGTGCTTGGGGGATTACAAAGGAAAATTGCTGTATTTCCCTAAGAAGGTTTGCAGTCTCTCATCATCCTTACGATTCCATACAAAAGTTCAAAGAAAAAGAGGTGTCTCTAAATTAGAAACGTCGGCAAACTTTTGTTCTGTGGGGAGAAATTGTGTATCTATTTTTTCCCCCAGACAGGCATACGGTATCCAGCAGAAAACCCTGTTAGCTATACATTTTCCTCTGCCTTTATGTAACTGTAGCCATGCTCTCTGTCTTGTCTTATTAAAAAGAGTTGCCACATCAAGCTGAGTATGATGACTCCAGGAGTCTTGTAGCAGATACGAGATGCAGAACAATACAGCTGATACTCAGCCAGTTCAGATAACAAAATTGCTTTGCTAATCTAGTCTTTTCTAAACTAAGAATCAGATGCAGTCTGCTGCTTCAGGACCAGGTATTTCAGACTGCCTGGGACAGACTGCTCTCTGAGTTTCAGCGTAGGATTGTGCCAGACTCCTACTGCAGCATTCATGGGAGTTGTTCCTCCCTGCTTAAGGCAGTGGATTTGGCAGTGTGGACTTTTACATTATTGTTGCTTTTCTACAGGTGAAGTCAGGTGAAACTGGTTCTTCTCTCTGCTGGCCAGAGCTGAATTAAGATCTAGGCCCAGGAGTACAAGATTCTTCATTTATTACTTGAGTGTTCCTTTTACCTTTCTGTACAAGTAAGATCTTTGCAATGAGTTTTGCTGAATTAGAAACTGCTGTAACACCCGTTTAATTGCATCTATTTTAGTCCCTCTCAAAGCAACATGGGATCATTTTTTTTCTTTTATGGAACCAGTACATTTGAATCAATGGGCGATCGGTTAATGGTGTTTAGGTGGGTAAAGCAGTTTGACTCTTTAGCGTGGATGGTATTAGTACATTTCTTTTATTAGGAAATGTCACTTTGGTCATAGGGGATGAAAAATTGAGAGTGATAGAATTATCTGTCAACAGTCTGTCAAAAACTTCACTTACAGCCTGGATTTTTGTTCAGCCTGGTTATTATCCTGCTAGATAATGTTTGGAATGGCATCCTAATTTTTTCTAGATGTGTTCTAGTGTTATTACCTCTATTTAGGAACATCATTAGTAATGGAAACTTTCCATGGAAACCATTTAGATGCCTGCCAAGTTCTACAGTTCTTACCAACATCTCAACATCTCAATATATGGTATCCAGAGGGTCCTAAATATTTTTCCTTCCTTTAATACTATTCAGTTCTCATAGAGGAAATCTTGGTTCCATATCAGTATTTAAGAGACTTCAGTAAATGTGTGTTAACTAGGAGAACCAAGACTAATCATGTGACTCTTCTGAATGTATCCCAAATCCTTACTGTTTCAGGAAATGGCTAAATGATCCTTTCTCTCAAATTTCAGCACCAGAAATGTTCCCATTAAACAACAGGATTATACATTCCTGTTTTTTAGAGTATTGAAGATTTTTCTAGTTTTTAGGATTAATCCAAGTATAAAATCCTTCATTCTTGCAACCCAAATCCTTTGGGGTTTGGTTTGTTGTTTCTCAGTGCGGTTTGGTTTTTTTCTCTTCTTTTTATTATTTTTTAAATACACAGATTATGTTTTCCAGGTACATTTGAGAGTCTGCTTTTTAGACTCATGCCGATGAGAATTCAGACACCCACACATTGTTTCCAAGCTGGGATTTATACCAAAAAATTTGTTTTTCAGAAGATGAATAGCTCAGGGGAACGACAGGGATTACACATGGTTGAAGTTCAGCTAGTACTGATGTGCTGTCCTGGATGAGAACCCTGATAACTGATGTTGCTTTATATTGTAAAATCAGTATGGATTAAAAGAACTTTTATCATTTCAAGTACTGCCTTTAGAAAGGACATGCAGCTGGGGGAAAAGACTTTTATTCCATTCTTTTCCACAGAAAACTATGCAGTTTTGCCTCAGTTCTCACAAATCCGTCATTGACGCAGTACAAGCAGCAGCCGGGCCAGTATGGCAAGTTAATGAACGGAGTGGGAGGACTCCTACGGGTGTCTGAGGCAGCTAAGGATCATGAAGGTTTATGGAAGGCATTTTCTTCTTGGCTCGAGGAAGGGGTGATTTTACATTGGTTTTCTCTTCCTCTTCTGCTGCTACTGTATTTGCCAATATTGGCCCAAATTCAGGAACACAGTTAAATGTGTGTTTAAACCCTCCTTTAGCAAATAACTTAAATCTGTTTAGTTTGAGACCAATTAGACTTGAAGATGTGGTAAAAATCAAGCATAGTTTAAAGTGGTTTGCCAAAATATCCCTTTATTCTTCTCTGGTTAAAAACAAAACCAAACTAATCAGGCATTTGTGCATTCCAGCAGAGAGAAAAGAGTGGCTGGATGGTATCCTGCAAGCTCTGGAATTTCACGGAGTTGGCAAAAGAGTCAAAGGTGTCGAAATATAACAACCAGCCTAAAATGAAAGCCATTCCCTATGAATAATTGAGAACTTTCCCATCACTATCAAAAGATAGGATAGGTGAAGCCTGGCTTTTCCATAGTAAAAATTACAAGTCTCCATCATCATTAAGAGTGGTTCAATTGTGTCTGATTGGAGTGATCTTGGAGCAGGAACTGGTGTTCAGGTATGGCTGTTACCTGGGCAGTTTTCTCCTCCTTATGTTGCTCAAAAATACGTTTGTTGGGATAATGTAGCAGCAATAAAAAACTTCCTAAATTCCAAATGCAGCTTTCTGAGAATAGTCTCATAGAAAGATACGAAACTACCACAGAACTGTTTTATGCCAATACTGAAATTACTGGAAGTTAATGAAAATATGTTGGACTTATAATACATTTTTTATTTATAATGTGCATAAATCATAAATCACTTAACCTAGTTTATTTTCTGAGCTTCTTTTTTGCCATAATTTTGTCCATCTCCAGTCATACCAATGAAATTCATTTCTCGAGGACCCTTTAAGTCTTGAATCTTGCTGTTTGCTGTATCTCCTTTGGGTTGCAGCCTCTTTGTCTGACACAAGAAAGCTTTCACCAATATGTATAATAAATGCAAACAGCACTACCCTTCCCACCTGCTCTGGTAGTGCATAATGTGTGCTCCCACACATCCCTTGGCAGAGCTAATGAGAGAATATTCATTCTGAGGAACACAGGATATACTGAAAGGGTCACTTTGGAATCTGGTCTATGCTATCCCAGGTTTCTGGGTCAGGGAATAGTTTGCTGTGTTTAAAAATGTTTTGATTTGAAATCAAGGATTGTTTTAATTGTGGGTCATATGCAGTGTATAGCACAAAAGCTTTCTCTCTTCTCGTACCTATTTCGCCATCTTGTTATTACGAAGTATTTTTTGCTGCAAATATCAACAATCTTCATGCCAAAGTGTGGGCCCATGTCCACCATGTCTGTAACTGTGTGGTGAGGGCAACTCCAGCCACAGCCCCAGCTTGATAGCGGAAAAAGTGCTGCCAGCTTTTCCATATCCTTTGTGATGTTCGACGGTTAATTGGCCTGAGTACTCGAAGGCACCTTAAATTATTCAGGTTCGTAATACATACTTTAAAGAATATTTATCACCCTCAATATCAATCTAGAGAGACATTTGACATTTAAAAGTAATTAATTGCTAGATGCTATTAGCTTAATCTTGGCAGAGTATATTTAACTTGCTAGTGATCTCTTACCTCTGAAAGCTTATTTTCCTCTTCACATCTCACAAATCCTGATATTCCTGTTGTAATAAATATTAGTTTATTGTAAGGTCAGCTGTGTCATTTTCCTGGATAAGAACTTGCTCTAGGTTATGAGAACAAGATGTTTGTTTAGTGAAAACTGCTATTTTAGAGTTGTGGGCTTTTCAGTTCAGCTGTTCATGAACGAATTCTATACAACCATAGGTACACAGCAGGATGAATCTGATCTGAAATGCCTGTACATGGTTGAATGGGAGAAGCTGAGTGATAAAAATGCTTGTTTTGATATTGAAATAAGAAAATTTAGCCCATTGTTGATCCAGGAATTTAGATACTGAAATTTCTTTAGGATCTGTGATTTAATCTGTCTTCCTTTATCGCTCCCAGTAAATGAATGGGATGAAAACACACATTTTTATGGGCAATGGAAGTAGCTTTGAAAGCAGAACACTGTTGTATTTCTTTTCTTTCAGAAGATGAATGTTATTTCATTAAGGGCTGGGAAAATATGTTTCCATTATAGCTGTTATTATCTCATTTAAGTCATTTATCAGTGTTAGATTACTGAGCCTGTGCCATTGCAAGTGGAATATTTAGCTCTCATTATGGCATATATATCAGAACTGCAGGCTCAGACTCTGCTCTGGGAGTTTAATTAAAAGCAAAAAATATAAAAAAACTTTGCCTCTTTGCAGTCACTGCTGCATCTTCTAGTGTGATGCCCTTTGGAGATCAGCAGCTCCTTCAGCTGAGTTAAAAAAAAAGAAATTAGTGTACAGTAGATAAAATGTGAGCCACTGATAAACTCACTGGCAAGTTTTACAGAAAGTATTCCATGAGGAAAAGTATTATATTTGAATTCCCCCCTTTTACATCTGAATGCTGGTATGGAAGAAGCTTCCTTAGTGGGCAAAAATCTGTACGTGACAAGCGAGTTGGGTAATGGTAGCACCTGGTCTGTGCCACTTTTAGAGTTGCACCCAATTAAATGATGGCTGGTTGGAACAGATGGTTCCTGAAATCAGAGAATAACCAAGCCAACTGGGACAAAATTTACTGGTTGTCTCAAGGGTAGGAGCTTAGGCTGACACTTTAGAAAGTAGGGAATTTAAAAAAAAAAAAAAGGCACTTGTTTGCATACCTGTAATTTTTTCCCTTTGCATCTTTAAGTACTGAATAACATCAAGAAGCCATGAAAACTTGAGTTTAGAAGGCGCAACTTCCCTTCTGCTATGAGCTGAATTCTCAACTCCAGGCATTCACTGAGTTTATTAACATCATGAGGTACCAGTCAGTTAGGAGCAGCTTAATGAGGAAGAGTTCACAAGCTATCAGCATTTTGCTAAGTAAAGAAACAGCTGTTGGACGAACAGTGCCTCACAACCCTGGAGCTGGTAAATGGCATCAACACTGTCACCTGCCCCTGCCGTATTGACTAACTGTGGCTTAACGCTGGCTTGACCTGCAGTGATAACACAGGATTCACTTGACCGTCAGAGGTTTTTTAACTGATAATGATTTGATTTTTTTTTTGGTTTATGTAAAGCAGGATTTTCTCGTGTCCTGATCAAGGACAGTATCTTCAAAAGTTACAGCTAAATAAATTTTTCTCCATAAAATCAAAGCAGTGCATCCCCAAGTCCGTGTTTGAAAGGTAAGTCTGAAAGGGTTATTGTTACTCAGATATACATTGTAATACACAAACCAAATAGGTTAAATTAAGGTGTAAACATACTCTTTGGTTATTAGACTTGAGTTTTGGATTCTTTTTGACAGCATGCCATTAACAAACTGTATTTAGTAGATGAGAAATGTTCAGGAGCCCATAGTGCTGGACTGTGTTCTCTCAAAGAGATATTTGTGATTTTGGACAGACTGGGGTCATTTAACTTATTTGGAGGGGAAAAAAACCCAAATCCAACCTGCAGGAATAGTTTTTCTGTAGACACGATTTAAGACAAATATTTGCATGGTTTGGATAATGTTATGATGAAAGCTGTCCTTTGAAAACTGAAGCCTTCTACTCCCCCAGTCTTTCCTTCTTATGCATGAAGCCGGTTTATCTAGCAAATTTGAACATTTGGAGAAATTTTTATGGGTTTGGTATAGCATATGATTTGAAGATTTATTTTTGCACTTCTCTCTAAAATGTATTTGAGAAACAGGCATGTTCTGTGTGCAGTAGGTGATGAGGTACGTAATGGGAAAGGAAGGGCAACTAGAGTGGGGACAGAGGAACCAGAAGGCAAGGTCTGATTATTTGATTAAAATACTTATTTCCATATATGATTTAATTACTGAGATTCCCTGAGATATGTGTTTCAAATTCAGGTTAAACTGCAGCACTGTAATTAGCAAGAAAGAAGTAGAATCCACAGTCATATATTCATATAGTCACTTGATAATTTCTTATATTTTTTTATGCAGTATCTGACAGCTAGGTACTTAAATGTTTGTATTCATGCTGTAAGTGTACTTAAGCTTAATATTGATTTTTTTTCCACAGTTATTTATTCCTAGTGGTCTGAAAATTCTTATTTCTAGCTGGAATTATCTATCCTCAATCAAAAGTTCATAAGAAAAGTTAGGAGATCTTTACAAGGTCCAATAACACCAAATATTCCTCAGAAGTCATAGCATGGTTTAGGAATGAACCTTCAACATGATACAGTCCCATCCTGCTGCCACAGGCAGGGACACTTTCCACTATCCCAGGTTGCTCCAAGCCCCATCCAACCTGGCTTTGCACATTTCCAGGAATGGGGTAGCTGCTGCTTCTCTGGGCAACCTCTGCCAGGGCCTCACGACCCTCACAGGGAACAATATCTTCTATTATCTAATATAAATTTACCTTTATGTCTGTATTGTGTACTAGAATTGCATTGCAAATGTAATTTTTTTTTTAAAGTAGTGATCGAGGACTTCTAGTGCTCTGTCACTGTATATATATTGAGGGCCGTGCATTAGAAACAGCTGGTTAAATCCACAGATGGTGAATTCATCCCATACTATAAAACACCAGCTCAGTATTTTCTAATCCCTCATGCCATATTCTTGTACGATGTTTATAATGTATTGATTTGATTGCCCAACCTTAGTGGCTGCGTGTACACGTTGTGAGCTTTAGTTCTGCCTGACCGAGCTGACGGTGGTGGGCAGAGCTGCTGGTTGAGGCTTTGCACATTAACATGTCAGCTTTGGGGCTTCCCGGATTACAGGGCTCTCATTTTCTCATGCTCACACATAGTGCTGCTTAAGGCGAACTCTTCTCCTATAAACCTTTCCTCACTGGTAGAGTGTTTGCTTTCGAGCGTGATCTGCTTACATGTGTAAAGCTCCTAAGAAAACCCCTCAGGGGTGTGTTCTTAGGAAGAGGGGATGTGATAAATACCATGTGGTGCACGGGACTCTGGCTCTGTGTTTTTGTCTTCTTTCTTGTAAAGCAAGTGCCTTCAAATGACGGTTTGTTGGCAGTTTGTCTTCACCAGTCGCCAAACTATAGAGACTGATGTGGCAGTTCTCTGTTACTGAGAAACACTGGGGGGGCCGTGAGGGGCTCTCAAGGGCCATGAGGGCCATGAAGGGACTTTGAGGGGCTCTGAGGGCCATGAAGGGACTTTGAGGGGCTCTGAGGGGCCATGAGGGCTGTGAGGGGCTCTGAGGGCCATGAAGGGACTGTGAGGGGCTTTAAAGGGCCATGAGGGCTCTGAGGGTCTGTGAGGGGCTCTGATGGCCATGAAGGGACTGTGAGGGGCT
>NW_024581091.1:0-90201 GCF_017639235.1 Corvus kubaryi | reverse complement strand
AGGGTCTGTGAGGGGCTCTGATGGCCATGAAGGGACTGTGAGGGGCTCTAAAGGGCCATGAGGGCTCTGAGGGACTGTGAGGGGCTCTAAAGGGCTCTGAGGAGCTGTGAGGGGCTTTAAAGGGCCATGAGGGCTGTGAGGGGCTCTAAAGGGCCATGAGTGCTCTGAGGGTCTATGAGGGGCTCTGATGGCCATGAAGAGACTGTGAGGGGCTCTCAAGAGGCATGAGGGCTCTGAGGGAGCATGAGGGCTGTGAGGGGCTCTAAAGGGCCGTGAGGGACCATGAGGGCTGTGAGGGGCTGTAAAGGGCCATGAGGGAGCTTGAGGGACCATGAGGGCTGTGAGGAGCTGTGAGGGTCTCTAAAGGGCCATGAGGGGCTCTGAGGGCTGTGAAGGGACCATGAGGGGCTGTGAGGGGCTCTGAGGGGCTTTGAGCGCCATGGGGGCTCTGAGGGGCTCTGAGGACTGCGGGGAACTGTGAATAACAAAATATTTCAAGAGATTGTGGAATCCATTGGAAAAGCCCGCAGATCCGAATTCGTTGTCTTCTGTTATGGTAAGACTACAGAAAACTGCTGCTGTTGTTTACTGAGGGGATTTTGTCAAAATGGATTTGAAGTTTTAGTGTGCTAAAATGAGTAAATGTCTGAGACAGAAGTGCTGACAAAAATGCTTTTAAAAAACATTAAAAGAATGGGGGAAAGGACAAACTGGTGACAACCTACTGAAAAATTAGATTTGACAAACTGGGAAAGAAAATAGATCTGAGTACTCCCAACTTCTAAGGCTTCTAAGCCTTGTAATATGGTGCTGAATCTTACAAATATTTTGCGGAACCAGTCTCTGCTTTTTGTATGGGAATTTTTATATGAAACATCTCAGTTGCTGAATTACACTTTATGTAGATAAGAAGTTCATCGTGTGCGTTATGATCGATATTCGGGTGTGTGGAAAAGTGTTTTGAAGTGATGTACATTGCAGTGATTTGATTATGAGGTAACAAAATTATGAATCAAGGAAATGAGAATCTACTTGGAAAACACTGCTCGTGTCTTCTCAGCCAGAAACAAATGGAATATAGTTGTGTGGGCTTAGCTACAACCTGAACTTCCAGCAATAATGGAGATGTCACCATTTTTAGCCTTGTTATTCTGCGTGAAAGGAAAACAAGCAATGATTGATACATTCCTAAGAACCCAAAGCTGTAGGTGGTAATTTGTTGAATCATTCTTTCTTAACCTTTTAAAAGTATAAAGCAGATGAATGTATTTTTGCTGTGGGTAAATTATTGTTGTAGTTGTAAAGCATGAAAAAAAGGGGAGAAAAGAAGGTAAAATGTGTGTATTATTGAGGGCAAAGATGCTTGTCCCAACCAGAGTGTCCAGATTTACCCCTTAAGCGCTTAGATATTTGTTCTTGGTTGATATTTTTACTAAGACAATTGATTTTTTCCAAGGATATTTAAACATTAAAATATAATTTGGTGTCTTTATGAGCACATCCTCATCCCAGGAAAGGGTGCAGTGTTAACAGCTACCTTTATTCTTCAAAGGGAAATTTCAAGTTCCTGTCAAAATTTGCACGGGCATCAAATCTCATCCAAATGCTCACCTGACTGAGGCCTGCAACTATCCAAAAGTTTTGTCACTGTAAATTCCTGCGTTCCCTTGCCTTTCCCCCTGCTGCATGTTTAGAAAGATGGTGTGTTTTCCTAACAGTAAAAGATGTGGAAAATGTGCTGAAGTTTGCTGAAAGGAATTTAAAAGAGAATATTTTTGTCTTGGCACGTAGCACAGTTGTAAGAAGGATCATTTTGATGACATCCATCTGTTGCAGATTAAAATAGGTTGGAATCGGGGATTGTGAAGTGAGTTAGTGCAGCATGATAAGCAGGGTGACTGAAATAAATGCATTGGAATGGATTGGGCAACGGAAATAAGTGGCTGGAAGTGGGAGGCTTTTAGGATAGTCTCATGATGTGGAAGAGCGGCTCTGCCCGACGTCGGTGACAGGGAGGTGGGATTGGTTGAGAGCATGCTTGGCCGGAGGCGTTCCGGTGGAACGGCGAGTCCCGGTCCAACGGAGCGCGGGCCGTCCTCTAGCTCGGGGCTCACCCCCCCGCAAACAGGCTCTTGTGCTGCTTTACCTGCTCCTCGCCATCACTCCCACTCGCGTGATTGAGCTGTGACAATTGTTGCTGTCCTGGGACATGTTCCCAAATGCTTATTCTGTGTACTCCTTGCTTCTGCTGCACGACTTGGGTTTGTGTCCTGGTCTCCGGTGTCTTAGTGGCCAGTTTGGCTGTGTGGGGAAACATCCAAATCTGGGCTGGTTTCAAGCAGCCAATGTCGTTTTGTGTCGCACTCATAGACAAAGGTAAGAGGGCGGAGGCGTTCCACACTCCGTTGCTTAACAGGACATCCCACAACCTGGCTGAAAAATGAAAGCATATTTTTTAGGGTTTTTAAACCATTGTTAAATGTATGAATGTAGGCAGTTTAGGAGTGGGAATATTTACAACATGATCCTGGGTTTAGATACTCAGCCTTGAGTACTTCATCCGCTTTGTTCTGAGGTTAGCTACATGTGCAGTGCTGCCCACTTTGAGCATATATATCTAAAAGTAATATATCTAAATTTGTGAATAACATCTATACAGATCTATAAATAACGTACATAAAATACATTAATAATATATAAAGTTACATAGAAAAAGAGATCATATATATATGTGATTCCCTAGAAAACTATAGTTAGCAAGTTGATGCACTTATTTTTCTCTTGTTGACAATATCAGTTACTATGATTTATGGTTGGTTTTAAATTTTTTTTACAGTTCTTGCTAAATTTTGAATGCCAGCAATTATTGCTTTATTTTGCTCACTTTGACAGGTTTGTGGTTCTTTTGTGCCATTATTGCCTAATTTAAATATGCTAATTAATGCAGATATAATTTGAAGTCAGTTATTTCACAGTTTTATCCTCCTGCAGCATATGATTTGGAAACCTTTCACCACTGATGAAGTTCCACTCTTGTTCAAGCAGGGGCTAATTGGGGAATTTTTTTTTTCTTCTCTTTTTACAGTCTGACAGCAATGCAAGCTTTCTCCGAGCTGCCAGAGCTGGCAATTTGGACAAAGTAGTGGAATACCTGAAAAGTGGAATAGACATTAACACCTGTAATCAGGTAAGATATTTGAAGGACAGAAGTTTGTAAGAGTGAATTGCAAGGAACGTGGGCACTATAGTAATACTGTTTATCTCTTTATCCCCCGGATGTGTTGTGCTTAGCCCACGGATTTTCCTTAGCCATCCCACCTGAGGCACCTGATCCCCTGAGAGCTCAGGTCTGGGAGTTTGAGGGTTCCCTTGCTATTTCTGTGTGATCTCAGGGGGGAGGTAAGCACTTGAGTAGGTGTAGTTGTAGCTGCTCAGATAACTCGTGTCCAAGGAGATTAAAGTCTTGTCACTCACCTGCACTGGGAGTGCAGTTCTGCTTACTCTCGGGTGGCTAAAGGGGTAGCCATGGGCTTTCACCTCGTTTCACAAAACTATGTGTTTTTATCACTCGTCAATAGTACCTATAACGTAACATTAAAGGTACTTAAATGTTGTGCTTAACACACTGTCTCCCCTTTCAGGAAAGTTATTACTGCTGTAAAAATACACTGTTAAAAGTTCCACCACTGATATGACTGTAATGTGATAGAATGTTTTGGCTTGGCTCTTTTGTAGGTCTGTCATATAAATCCAATTACTTTGGCTTCGTAGCTTAGGGACCTACATTTGCAACATTTCTTTAAGTGACTAGAACCATCAAATTTAATAAGACTCTAACTGTGACGTGACATAAAATAAATATGCAGATAAGTGTCTGCATCAGTTCTGAGAAGTGTCTTGCCTTTCTAGTGAAATCACTGCAGTTTCTTCGATGGGGAATTTGACAGCTCAGGCTTTAGGGTGCCCAGCTTTCCCCTATCTCTTAGCCAGATTTGATCAAAGTGACCACTGACTGGACAATGGCAGTGCCATTTGGAAGTCAAACCCTAGAATTGTGACCACTATTTCTTTTGGGAAAAAAAGAGTAAATGGAAGAATAAGAAGTGAAATAATCTAAAGTATTTGGAGCCCTCACTGTCCCTGCTGAAGGAAAGCTGCAGATGAATAAAGTAGGTGTGTGTAAAATGGAAGCTAGGGCACAGGAGTGAGTGGATCTGTTGGCTGTGCCAAGGAATTTAATGATGAGGAGGATCAGAGCTGGGGCTTTTCATGTTCTGCTTATTGAAAACGTATAGAAAGGTTCTTGTCTTACTGTCTGGGAGAAGGTTTCCTTTACAAGACTTAGTGTCAAGGAAAAACTTCCTGAGTTATATGTGACATGACCTGGCAAACTTCAAGTTGCCCAGGTGGGAGAGAGTAAAGCTAGACTCAAGTTCTTACATTCAAATAGATCCAGCAAGTTTTCCATCTTTATTTTAAGTACCAATTTTAACAAAGAGATTCACCCCCAGGACAGAGCACAGTTAATATGATCATTACTTGGGAACATTACAAGGTTTTTTCCCAGCGTTTATATTCTCATGTTGGTTATGAGAGGAATATGACAAAGGTTGCTGCAGATTTATCTGCTGTGGAAAGTGCTTCCCACCTGCAGCTGGTGACACAGCTCCTCTTGCACTGTGTAGGTGAGATCAGAGCTTTCACCATCCACTGAGCACAGCCAAGCACTTCAGATTCCAGTTCTGGTGCCATATAAAATTGCTTACGGAGATTTTTGATAACTAAGACCCTTAGTGCTTCCGCTGATTAAGCATCACCGGTGTATTGTGAATTCTAGTGGGAGTGGGAGCAGACTCCCTCTGCTAGAGGTCAGGGAATACTGAGTAAGCCATCATAGCTACTACTGCAGCCTTCAAGTTATTGCTACTCCTTCTTCTCCTCCTCAGAGTTTGACAGGGGTGTCCGTGTCATTGTGTTCCAGCTGTCTAAGGGGAGAAGCAAACACAGTCTGTGCAAAATGCAGGGGTGTATTTTATTTTTAAGAGTGAGATATCTCAATGCTCTTTTAAAAATGAAGCCTTGTATGTGCAGGGTATTTTTTTTTTCAGAATAATGCTATTTTTAGACTAGATCCCATCTGAGAAAACCATACATAATGTTAAATATAAGCTTTCCTGAATGGAGAGAACACCCGGAGATTCTTTCTTGAGTTTCAATGTTTGGTTTGTTTTTTTTTTTTTTCAGATCCTGGGTTTTCAGAGTGGTATGTCTTTATAGATAATCAAAGTATTTTCCCAATGTAACTCTTACCAAGATATGATGGAGCTTAATGTTTCTGGATATACTGAACACAGAGAGTGGTTAATAATACAGTTATATAGTTAATAATTAGATATTACTTAAATATGCTTCACTGAATGCTCCCTTCATAACAAATTCACTTATTATGGAATTACTTACTTTAATCTGAATTCAAGTACTCTCATCTATTCTGAAAATCATAAATCAATTCTGTTTATTTCTGGAGAGAGTAGAAATGTCAGGGGACAAAATTCCCCTGTTTTAAGAAGAGTCCCTTACAAAAAAAATCCAATTCCTGGTATTTTATAGAACAGATAACCGATAGTCATGGGAAATCTCTGATTCCTTGAAAGCTGTTTTTCCTATGTTACAGATATAGTTTTTTAGGATGTGGTTATTGTTTGTAGTTAATGTAGCAAGAGAAGACAGCTTGCTTCTGTATCATGTTCAAAATGTTGATTAGCAAAACGAAATTAAATCTTACACTGTGCGTTTGGTGCCGCCCAAGGTTCCAGCAGGAGTTAGACCCCGAAGTCTGACCGTTCTGGGAGCTCATCAGCTGCCTGCTGAAACTGAATTGGGGATCCAAAGGCAACATAGAGTAACATTGCTCCATCTTGTCCTTGGAGACCTGTCCGTTTTCAAGGTGATATCTTGGAAGGAAGGAAATGCAATGGGTGCTGTCGTTTGCTTTGGAAAAGTCTTTTGCGTTCCTCCATGAAGTCTAATGCCTTGAATAGAACAGGATTCAAATATTAGGTAGTTTTGGGGGCCTCCAGCTGCAGGGCTTTTTGAGCTTCTGTCAGTTTGGCTTTTGCTCTCGTTTTGTTGGCTTCCTTTTAATTTAACTGGTCTCTGTTCCTTCAGTGACATCGAGACAGAGCACAGCTGATAATTACTCCCTCCTTCCCTCCAAACAGAAAGGCACTGCCTCTCCCAGCAGTGCCAGCTATAGTCTGAAGGAGCACTGTAGCATAATGAGGGCAGCAGCACCACATTTGATGTCACTTAGGGGGTTAATTCAATTTCTTGACTTCCTAGACTATTAGGCAACATAAAGTGAGAGTTTTCATAACCTGATAATATTTTTCTTTTTTTCCCCACTGTCCACTTAATTTCTTCGTGGTATTTTTAGGAAAAACTTCCACAAACCTTCAGACTTCAGAAAGCCAAGCCCAGCTTTCTAATGTGCCCTTTCCCAAATCTTTCTTGAAAAGAGGTTGCCACATGTGCTTTTTACTTCCCCGAGAGATTTATTCGGAGAAGAGACTTTGCAGAGCCATCTATTAAAGAGAGAAAATTATTTGAGTTTAACAAAGACTATGATACTGCTTTTTAGTTTCTGCCTCTGCTGGCAAAAGGAGTTAGCACCACCATACAGAGTTAGTCACAAAAGCTTTTTAATTTTCATTGTGTTTTGAAGTTATGCTTTACTGTTGGACTGTTTTCATAGAATTTTTTCCCCACTTCTTTCAAACACTTTTTTTCCCCCATCTCTACGTTTTTATGTTCTTTATCATCCTCACTAAGTCTCACCAGCAGAAGGTGAGTCGAGCTTTCTAGGACTGGCAGGTTATTGTCTATACCTGTCACTTAGAGCTGAGCTTAGAAGGGAGGGTGTAAAACCCCACAGAGCGGTGACTTGGCTGATGTAAAATGTCCTTTGAGCTACAGGTTGATCTGGTGCTCTGCCAAGACACTGCTTTTCCATGGTGTCAGTTTGCTTTGGCACAATAGGGTTAGGTGGGAATAGGAGAAGCTGTTGGATCTGGGTGGTGTCCTGGAAGGAGTAAATGGCCCAGGAGGATTGATGCTGAACCAGGCATTGATGAAAGAGCCTCCATTCCATGAGGATCGCTCCATGAGGCAAATGAGTACAAAGGCAGAGGTAGCAGGGACTTTTTTGGGTGATTTCCAGACAAGAGCAGTGATGGTGCCTGTCTTATTGGGAATAAGTGACTGACTTTGGACTGGCTTTAAAAAGGCTGGTCATTTTTAGGATGTCCAAGAAATCTCTGGACTTTTCCAGTGTGGTGAAAATACCTGGGGTGGCACTGCAGGAAGTCCTGTGAGCAGTTGGTGGTATGTGAACATGTTTGTAGCACTCCATGGGATACACAGCATTGACGTCTCTGCCTCAGTGGTAGAGGAGAGAGAGAATTGAGGGAATCAGGCGCTGCAAGGAAACACTTGGAAACAAGAACCAGCTTGGAAGGCTCCGTATTATGTTACTTTATGAGAGTTAAAATTACCAAGGAGTCTCCAAAAGAATGGCAGTTATGGCCTATGCAGGCTTTGTCCTTATGCTGCACAGTTTTCCTTAGCAGACAACTAATTTCACCCTCCCCAACTGTTTGGTGGGCATGGGAGAGAAAAAGGGACGCGTCAGAAACCTTTGTTGTTCTGAACTACAAAAATCCATTTGACAGGAACAGAGGAGTTGCAGTGATTAAATCTGAGATTCCATCATCAGAAGCAGCAGGGATCAGCCACGTGGGCTGGGAAATAATTGCAGCGTTGGTTCTGATTAGGGAGAAACAGAACAAAAGTTGCTTTAAGGCTTCAGTTGTGCTGGTCCTCAGCATTTAAAGTGCAGGGCTTGCTACTGCTTACTCCAGCTTGCTTTATTTAAGGAATTATGGAATTTGAATGTCTATAGTACTATTTTTAAGCTAGAGTTTCTTCCTATAAGCTTTTTACTGGACCTCAGCTATTAATTTTCTTCATGTTTTAATGAATTAAAGAGAAGTCCTATGTTGCAAAGAAACTCAATCTATGCAGCAATATCAACTTTCAGGTGCTTAATATGTGGCATCAGCAGATATGTGTCTCAGAGGTAGGAATACAAGTGTTTTAGAAGCTTAAGCACTGGGACAAGCCTTGCTCTCTCCATATTTTGGTACATGGTAAACTAAAACATAAGCTTATCCTCACCCTTTTGCATTCAGAAGTGTTTATGGGTCATGAATTTTGCAATATCTCTGCTGTTTGTGGACTTCAGTTTGTTCCCAAGGAGTGAAGAAGGTTAATAACATGTCGCAGCAATACATCAGCTGTGTACACTGTGAGGAGGACAAGCTGCCCTTCATATTCCCGTGGAAAGTGTTGATGACAGAATCTGTGAGATCAGATAGGGGAACGGGTCTTTGTTCTTAAAAAGTGAGGAGAACACTGTGTTTCCCCACAAAATAGTATTTCAAAGCTCTCAGCCACTGTAGAGTAATTAGGGTTAGTTGATACTCAGCTGAGATTAAAAACCAAGAAAGATCAGAGCTTTTTGAAACATGTCCAGGCTGCAAAATATTCCCTGACATGTGCACTGTTCCTTGTTCTGGTGCTTACGGTGAACCTCACCACGTATTTTTGGCTAAGGATTTATCCTTTACCAGGGCATAGCGCTACTGCTACGCCTGGGCTCTGCAGCTCCATAGTAAGAGTGTTTCCTCCGGAATAAGGATGTTCTGTTTGCTGCAGCTTTTCCCACATAATGGGGTTGATACCGCATTTGTCATTAACATTTCCTAACTACCAGGCTGCAGAAGGGTATTCCTCTGCTTTTGGCAGCCTGGGACTGTGGCCTTTCTTTAGTTCCTTTGCTTTTTTCCTAGTTCCACTTCTGAATTTGACCACAAAATCTGCCTGTACTGCTTACATGGATGTGGAATTAAATGGAGTTAGTGCAGAAATGCATTTGGATTGCTGTGTCTGAAGCCATTGGACCCACTCCCGTCAAATGCCTCCTGTGAAGTGCTAAGTGCTTTAAAATCCCACTGGGAATTACAGGCTTGAACTGCCTCTGTGAATGGACAAATAAAAGCCAGACAGTTGTTTGTTTATTTCACATTTGAAATGACTCTGAACTGCTCAGAGACAAGGAAAGTGGTAAATTTACACAGTGCTGAATTTGCTGCTGGTTGCTCAAATACCTGAGTTTTGCTCCTGATGTCTGCAATATGGAAACCAGTAGAATGCTGGAGGGAATAGCAGTATTTGTCGCTGTCACCTGCCTGATGTAGCATGAAAAATACCTTAGGATTGTGAAAAACAGGTTGGCAATTCAGCTACAATAGACTGCAATTTTATTTTTTTTCCTTTGGGTGGAATGGGGATGCTAGGAAGAAGGAGATCAAGTTTCCATGGCAGGAATTTATATGAGATAAAGTATCCTGTTCCTGTTTAATGTGGATAGGATTTAGATGCTGACTTTGTTAGGTTATTTTTTCAACAATCCTAGCTTTTATTTCATTAATTTTCTTTTCCTTTTTGACTGAGATGGCAAAACATCAAAGCTTAGTGAAGACTTGCTCATCAGACACCAGCAGAGGTACCAGATCAAGGATCAGTTTGGAAGTCAAAAGTGGTCAACAGCTATTTTGGCCTATTTGTGCTTTTGGGTTTCTATTTGATACCAGTTTTCCCAGAGGAGAGACCAGGGTTCAGGACAGCTGTGTCAGCATGGAAAAACCCTGACTGAGTAAACATATCCTGTGTAAATTTGGCTAAGTCCTGTGATTTCTCAGTATTAATAAAACCTCAGTAGGGCTGGATAAGGTTATGGTAAAGTGAGGCAGAAAAATCACTCAAGTTTTGAAATACTGGGCTCCATGGAGATGCCCAAGGTAGTAGTCTATGGAAATGGGAAGCTATTAGAAAATAAGGAATCTTTTCTGGATACTCACAAAATACAGTTTGTTTTAATGTATTTGTTACTGTGAGAAAAATGTTATTGGGGAAGTTTGTCCCACAGAGCCTTGGTTTAAACAGCCATGTCCAAAGTATCTGACTTATGCAGACAGTCAGCTAAGAGATGTAATAGTATTCTTCCAGCTCCTAATCTTCTCCTTATTCCAGGGTGAGGTAGGAATGTGCATCTGATATTTGTAATGGATCTGGCCCTTGTGCTTACAGAATGGACTCAATGCTCTGCACCTGGCAGCCAAAGAGGGCCACGTGGGACTGGTACAGGAATTGTTGGAAAGAGGCTCAGCTGTGGATTCTGCCACTAAGGTAATTCATGCACGTCTGTAAGTTTATTCAATACATGTGAGAAATACAGAAAAAACCCCAAAAAGTACAAAATAAGAGAATAATGTAATTACTGCACTGATATTCAAACTGTTATTTCTGTTACGGCTGGGGAGTCTCTGCTGAAGCTCACTGGAAGTAAGTGAAGAGGAAAATATGATTTGTACTGTAGTAGAGGGGAAGCATTAGAAGTTTTGAGCAATGCCAGATTTTCCTTATTTCCAGTGACAGGTTCTCTGTATTTTAAGGAGAATTAGTATAGCTCCAAGGAGTAGATTTTTTCAAATTTGTGAAAATCTGTAACTGACTTTATCATATCTGGAGTCTTTTCACCCATGGGCACAAAGGAAAGAACACCCATGGGATAAGTTGTTTTTCCTTCAGCCTTTCCTCAGGCAGGCACATGCACATGAATGCTATAAAAAACTGCTGATTGGAGTGATTCCTGAAAAAGGTTAATGGTAACTTGAATTTTCCACTTCCCTCTAACAGAAAGGGAACACAGCCCTGCACATTGCATCCTTAGCAGGACAAGCTGAAGTTGTCAAAGTTCTGGTGAAGGAAGGAGCCAATATTAATGCACAATCTCAGGTATGGTGCTCTTGTCCGTTCTCAGTTCTGAAAGTTATTTAGTGAGCTTTTGTAAGATAGATCTGCGATATTAGGCACTGCTTCTAAACATCCAAGCCTGAAAAATCAAGCAAATGGAGGCATTCTTTGGTAAGTAGAATAAAAGTAAAAACTGAATTGAAGTCATTATGTGCTCATTGTGTGATACGGGAACTCATATTGTTGGTGACTGAAAAAATTCTGAAACAATTTATTGAAGCACACTAGGAATTCCTAAAATATTTCCAAGTGTATAAATATTATATGTGAGTGGTATCTGGTGAGCAGTAATGAAGATAATTTCTCAAGGGCTTAATTTGTACAATTGCTTTTTATGGTTATTTTTTGGTAAAAGTTTGCAGATAACTTACTCCAGGCTTCCAAACACTTTCTTTATGTGATCAGAAAGAATTTCCATCAAAAGTTTGCAATGTACATTTGAACTGGGGAAAATCACCTTGTCCTGGCAGGGAAACCAAGTGTAAAAATGGCACTCTTATTTCCACTGACATGAAACACGTCTCGTCTTCCAAAACACGCCAGAGGATGGGGTGATGTCCCCTACCTATGATTTCCTTTGATTAGGGTTAAGAGCCATTTCTCAAATAAATAATTTGGTTAATGTTTGTAAACGCTGCCTTAATTATAGCAACTGTCTTTAGCTATAAGGGGCTGGACAGATGATATAGATGATAAAGAAACCACATCTTTCTGAGGTACCTGGCTGGTGACATCCTCAAAAAAACTTAAATTTTCCTAGCACTGGCTCCACACCTTGCTTGCCCAGACCTGGGGAACTGGGACCTGGAGGGTTTCCTGTTGTTTGACATTACAAATTCACCATGGACCAGGGTAAAGTAAGTAGAGAGCAGGAGATGAACAAGCAGCTTTACAAAATGAATGTTTGTCTGTACCTTTGGCACATTTTAAGACAAGAGAAAGCAATTGAAAAAAACTTTAAGCTGCCTGACTCCAAGATTTTAACAATGTGTTCTCTATTACGCTTTTTGCACCAAAATGACTGAAGAGCTCTCTAAGGACAGCTGATGGTCAGTTGCTCCCCATGCTCTATTCCCATTAAAGATAAGAAACATAATTCCTTCGTTCAAAAATATAGCAAACTCCTTTCATAATGAACAAACTGGATGTTTTCTTCATATGTTTATGTAGTGGTTTGGTCCAAAATACTCATTACTGTTTATCTGCTGTGAGATAAGAGTTAGGAGAAATGCAAAACAGGCACCAAACTTGAAAGAATATAAAGAAGTTTATTAACAGACCTAAAAGAAGAAAAAAAAAAAAAAAAAATACCACCTTCAGAACTCTCCTCCTCCCCCCACCTTCCTCCCTTCTCCCACTGACGATGTGAAAAGACAACCCTTGAGATGTTCAGTCTGTTTACCACTTCCATAATAACCTTGTTCAGTCCATTTAGAAAGAGAAGTCTCTTCTTGCTCATGCTATGAAAACATTATCACAACGAGACAGCCGCCCACTTCCAAATATTGTTCAGTCCATTTAGGAAGAGGAGTCTCTCTGCCTGCGTGTGAGTCCTTTCCCCCGACTTGCAGCTTTTCCCGCAACTGCTTTCGAGGGTCCACTCTTGAAGTTTTCTGGGGTACAATTTTAAGGTTGAGCCGTTCAGAAACAAAAACAGAGGCCCTTCTCCTTCCCTGGGAGCAAAGGGTCTTCATCATCTTCATCGTTAGGACTATCTCTGGGAGCATCTCTAGGAACTGAGGTTTTCTCCTTTCCCATTTGGAGCAAAAGTCCTCATCTGGTTCATCTCTACGGACTGAGGTTTTCTCCTTTCCCGTTTGGAGCAAAAGTCCTCATCTGGTTCATCTCTCCCTGTCCAAACTTCTCATGAAATTACAGCTGCGTCAGCATCTGCCTATCTCAGCGCAGGTGCTTTTGCTCACGAGTTGAACACTCCGCCCCCCATATCTTCATGAAATTACAACAGGACACTCTGATATATCATAGCTTCACAACAGAATTTCAGCTTTAAGCATCTCCTCTCTCTCTTCCCTCAGGTCTTCAGCTCTTCATAGCAATAAAAGGGTTACTCTCACCTCGGCCTTGCAGCTTTGCAGCTGGAATGTTGAATTTTTCTTATCGCAGTGGAGAGGGGGGGAGAGCCGAGCCGCTCCGGCTGCCCACGGCAAGGCAGTGGGGGGGGGGTTCCACGGCTGGAACAGGTCCATGGCTTCAGGATGGCCGTGGCCCGGCCCGGCCTGGCCCAGGCAGGGCCTGGCCGGGCCCGCTGGCCCCCACACGGGGCCCGCAGCCACCTGTGCCAGCGCCGGAAACGAGAGAGAGCTTGGAGGGGGAGTTTGCCTATTCTTAAATGTGGATCACAGAGGTGATCACAACTTTAAGTGGCTTAGAGAATTGTCCATATTCAAACTGGCCAGCTGATAGGTTCTGTCAGTTTACAGAGGAAACTGTAAGCACCCCTTAGCAAGGACGTCCCTTCCGGGACTACGCTTGCTAACCTATGACAGTTTATCAGCCTTTTCATGTAGAAGATAAAAAAGTCTTTAATGTTTTGAGCATGGTAAGAGAAATAATTGTAAAAAACAATACTTTCATGAAGCATTATTCCTCAAAAAGTCTTTGTGAAGGTTTTTCCTTAGGCTGAAAAAATAAATGAGGTTTTCTAAATTAAAAAAAACCAAACCAGCAATTAGAATTGGAAAATGTTTATGTAGTATTCTAGTTTTAAACACATTTATTGTTCTCACTGGATGCTTTGTGTAGTGTACACAGAGCTGTTAACAGGCATTTGCTACTTGACTTAATTGAGTTAATCTGATGGAGGACATTTTCCCCATTACTGCTCACTGGTTGCCTCCAGGCAGGATGGATTGGAACTGCTGGGATACAGATGTCCTGCATTTGTGCCTTGTTGTCTTAATTAAATAAGTCTTGTTGACTTGACTGGGAGCTTGAGTCCTTAATGTGGTGTCATCCAGCTTTGGGGCCTTTGAGTTGTGTCTTTCTGGCCTGCTGTGCTTTTCCAGAAGAGGTGGATGAGATGGATAATAGCTGCTTCAGGCAGGAGATGGTCAAAGGCTCTTGCTGCCACTGCCAGAGGAAACATTCTAGTGGAAGGTGTCCCTTAATTATAAAGTAACTTTTTTGTGCTCCATGAGTGGAATGAAGCCGATGAATGCTGCTTTTCTGCTTAAGGTTGCATTGACATATCAAGAATCACATATCACAGAAAATGAATGTTAGAGAGAAAAAAACCCCAGAAACTCCAAAATTAATAAAGAATAGACACATGATTTATGATAACAGATGAAGAAAGGTTCAAGCATACATAACTACAGCTGGTCAAAAAAGAAAAATAGGAAGTTAGAAAAAGGGAAGAAGAATGACTGAACAGAATCTGCTTGAGTTCTCAAATAATAAGGTTTATTTATCTAGAAACATGTCACTGATGGAAAAAAAGGAGAAAAAAATCATATCAGGAAAGAGCTTAATTGAGAAAGTGAGAAATGAACAAAAATACAAATTAAAGGTAAAATGGAATACAAAAGTGAGAAATTATAACTGAAATGCTCAACTTCTCGTTCTTACATTTTCCCTCAATTCCACTTTTAAAAATAGGTGCCATATTGTCACCTTTAAATTTTTTAGGAGCAGTTGTTGCTATTGAGGGCATATTACCTCTTCTCCTTGGTATCTCTGTTATTTCACACTTTATATTTTTTAGGCCCCTGTGAAATGGTATTTGCTGGTAGTGATTTAATGCCAGGAGAGTTACTCCGGTTGGTTCATCACTTCCTCTTTAAAGAATTCAGTACCTGTCAAGGCCATTCTCATTTTCAGTGATGACAATTTCCCTTAGTGACAAAATTTCTTCTCTGATTGTGAACTGGTAGATAAAGGAGTAGTTGCAACTCCAGCTTGTTCAGTTTATCGTTTTTCCTTTCATTTTCTCCATTAAATTGCATAAAAACACTGTCCTTTATCAAAACTTATAAGCAATGACATCTGAAACACCACACTCATTTCCTAGTTCCTTGCAACAGCAAAATAACAGAATTATCTCAGAAAATGCTATTAAACCCACTGTAACCACTGGGATTACAGACCCCATCTGTGCTATCTGAGGCCGTTAAGCATTCTGTGCTCTGATTTTATAGATTTTGGGTTTATATTAGATCACTTTGCCCTTCAGTTTCATGTTAGCCTTCAGAGCTGTTATTCTGTTCATCTTCCTCTTTTAAAAACTCTGTTCCTTTTGAGCTAACATGTCATCAGTGCTATTTTTAGAGAAGTAATTTCTATTTTGATGCAAAGCCTAATTGCACAGTGATTACTAATTGAATGACTCCACTTCCAGTTGCATGCGTGCCATTTGAGAGCTCACGTCTTCCTGGAGTGTGTTTCAGGCAAAGGGTGGGACGAGGGCACACCCAGAATGGCCGAAGTTTTACAGGTTGCTGCTATCTCTTGGCATATTTCCACCAAGAACTGGACAAGTGTGGAGTGTTTTGGTTCAGTTAGAAGCACCTTTTACTACAAATACTAAATAGTAAATATATTTATATAATGAGTATCTATAAGCCCTTCACTTGATTGACTCCACTCATAGTTCAATGAGCAAATCTAGACAGGTATCATCAGGTGAAAACCTGATTTCTGCAATTTCTCTCCTTGATTTGGCCATGATTTTGGTCCCGTGTCGATCTGACCAGGCTGCACTTGTTGATAATGAATGGATGGTATGAACAAGAAGGCACAGTGGGTAATGGATCCACTGGGGTATTGCAGGCTGTTCCTTTGACCTTTGTGTTTCCTTGCAGAACAGAACAAGGTCCATGCCATGGATCGATGCCATCTTCTGTACTATGTATTCACTGGGGTGGGTGATCCTCTAGGTACTTGTGAATTTCAGTGGGAAATTCAGGCCAAGTCTTCAGGGAGCATTGGATTGTTCCATCAGGCAGACCCATGGAAGTGGAGTTGGCCACTCGCTTCTGTCACATCCACCCACACCCATGCCCCCATGACACACTTTCACTGAGCCTGGTGTTACACTTCTTGCATAGCTGGATCATCTCTTTACCCCAAACTTCTTCTTAGTTGTTGCTTGTGCATTAGAAAAGTACCTACATTTTGTGCTCTTCCTCCCGATGAGATCTACATTTTTGAGATATCAGGAATTCTTACGTGAGTTCTTGAGGTTTTTTTCCAGGTGGAAGAAATATCACCAGATTTAGTGAGTCCAACCCTTTCTTCTGATAAATTACTCTTTGTCCCTGTCACTTTCTCTTTAAGTCATCCTGGACCATCTGACTCAGGTAGTAGAGGTATCAGAGATGTCCGATAACTGGAAATCAGCCTTCCAAATGTGCTGATAGCCTGACTGCAGTAACCCTAATAACTGAGCGTCCCTGTAGACTGTCCCTGCAGCAGTGATGCTGAACCGTCCTGACCATGCCTTCCTTGCATCCTGACATTGCTCCATTCCCAACAAGGTCAAGAAAAGCCTCCTGTGGACAGTTGCACCTCCTAGGATGAGGCACTTTGACAAATGCCAAGTGTTTGAGGTATAAAGCTGAAAAGTAGAAGGCAAAATGAGTAAATACAATCTGCTCCTGTTTGGGAACTGTAAGGAAACTGTCATACCCTGGAGTCACCTAAGAAAGAAGTGATTCCCTTCAATTTTAAAATTCCTGCCACTGAATTTACAACGGGATGCGTTCCCCATTAGCACAGGTTGTGTTTTGACCCTTGCTTTGTTTAGGGGCCCTCACGAAAGGACGAGCTGCCTTTTAATCATCAGATTATTTAAAGTGACCCAGATACAGAGAACAAGGATTAGATAAATCAGTCCTCCCCCAAGCTGATTTTGTTATTTAAAAGCCCTCCGGTTTCCTTTCCTCGACATCCTGCTCTAAGCGCATTGCGCACATATTAGCCAAGAAATATTTTTGCTTAAATTTGCCCCTGTTATGGTCACCACTTCCTAGGTCAACACACAGGACATGCTGTTGTGACTGCTCGAGCATTCTTATCCAGACTTCTCATCAGATGGAAGCAATCCCTAGAGCGGCACATTTCCAAAAGGAACGATAAGAGCTCCTTGAACGTTCACATTCCGTGTAACCACAAAAGCAAAGGGAGGATTTAGGTGATTCTCAGAGAAGTGATCAGCTTGTCTCTCTCAGGATGCCCTAGGATTTGCTTTACCAGGGATTGCTCCCGCCATGGGTTGTAAGGATAATCTAACCTTTGGAATGGAATATGTTTTGCAGAGTATTTGCTACTCCATTATGACAAAAGGTTTTAATTCCACCAAGTGGGTTTTTCTGCTTCTATATCAATATATTTAGAGCGTCAGATTTTTAGCTGCTGTGTATCAAGAGGAGTAATTTAGCTACAGTTTGTCATTGCTAATGTAATAAAGGGTCAGGCCCATTATTTGTTCACTGGAGGGGAAAAAATGGAAGAAGTGCCTTTTAGAAGATTATATGGGTTTTGAGGGACATAAACAAAAGTTGTACATTAAGAAGAATGAAAAAACCCAAACATTTCAAACAACAAAGACTGAAAACCAACTGAAAATATTTACAGTATGTGTCTGAGTCCATTTTACTGTAAAAGTGCTATAAAAGAATGAGTGGTCCAGATGGAAAGATTCTGATTGAAACACGAAATGTTTTTTTCAGTCAGTAATAATTATTCTTAAAGTGTATAAGCTTTAGGGGGCTGCAGGAACTCAGCATGCCAGTGGGAAGGGTAAGGGCTTACCAGACCAACACACCATATTTCTCCCCTGCTGGGATGACACAGTGGTGACTGTGAGAACCAGGCAGTGCAAATGCTAGCCATGTATATTTATGAGCGTACGGATGACTAAGCCACAACCAAATAAATAGAAACATCTTTTTTTTTGCTTTAACACAATATTGTCTTCCTTCCAGCCCTCAGCCACACACAATAAATGGATACTTTCAGGACTGCTTTTCTCTTACCATGTTTTGGAAGACAAACCCCAAATGCAGTTTTGGATGAGTGCCCAGATTCACACCTGAAACTCTTCCCAGACTAAGCCTTTGGACCCTCACCTATGCCCAGTATCAAGGTGGTGTCTTCTTGTGCATGACTAATCTGTTCTCTTCCCATTATTCTCCATCAGCTCCATTTCTATTACAAGCTCCCTTGGTGTAAAAATGCCATTTCCAGGGCATGGAACATCTTGATTCTGCCTGGCTGTGTTTCAGGCTGTTATTACTTTGCTGTCCTTGAGGAAAAAATTGTGGTATTTGAAGCTGCTGAAATAGAATGTTTGTGCTCTTTAAATTCAGCATCTCAGCTCGGAAGTGACTTCAACTCACACTTCCCAAGAGGGGCCTTGCAGTAGGGAGGCAGCAGGTGTCATACACGTAGTGCTGCTCTTGGAGTCCTGGGTGATATCTCATGAATGAACTTGCCAAGTTTGTCACAGCCCAGACAGCATCATTTATCCATAGGCTTTGTCGTTATTGCCATGGTGTAAGTATAGAGTGGCAAACACTGTTTATATTATTAGGGAATTAGTGGGACAGCTGAAGGGGTGGTGCTATTTTCAGTGTAGGCTTCTGTGTCACTAAATTTAAAAAAAATATTTATTACAAGTTAGTTTATAATCTGTTGTCTCATCTGTAAATACTATTTTCTTTTCTTTTTTTTTTTTTTTTTTTTTTGTTTAACCGTTTGGACCAGTTTAGGGACCAGCCTCCCTAAATCCAGTAATTCTTATCTTGTTTCTGGGTACTTTACTCATCTTCTGTGGGACTCTGTGGGCCTCAGCATCTGCCATGTGTGATGGATGCGAGAATTGTCACCTCAATGATTGGCTGACACTTGCTGGGGGATTTTATGACAGGTTCGAGTACCGCAGTTTGCTTTCCCCTTAGGGTGTGCCACTTTACATCCAGCATTTCTGTGTGCACAAATACTTACATCTAATCTCTATGTCATCCTCTCTAGCACTTTCTAGCTTTATTATAAAAGGAAATGATAGCCCAGGCAAGTGACTATATAACGTACTGCTCACTTGGAAGTATGGAAGAAAGATTCTGCCCAGAAAACATGTGGTGCTTTGGTCAGAAATCCACAGTATTTCATTCTGTTGTGGATGTATCTAAAAGTGTTTTTATTGAATCTCTCTCTCTTACAGTGTGGGTATAGGAGCTCTTGATTTGAATGTTCCCCATCTTTCTTCAGAGTAGCCTACTTCCTGTGGACTATATGGCAAAGTGAGATTCCTTAGGCATCTTAAAATTAAATTATATGAACTTCCCTTTATCTTATCCCTTTATCTTATACCCTTATCTTCACAAATTTCACAGTTGCTGTTAGATTGAATGTAAATGTAGATGTCACAGTTCAATTATTTATGAGATTTTTTTAATGAAAAAGAGTATGGATTATCTGTGTCATGGAAAAATATAATCTAATGAAAATGACATACGAAGGCAAATAATTGTTACAATTACTGCTACGTTAAAATCCTGGATTTTGATGTAAGCTGAGAGCAACCAAAAAGAGACTTTTAAAAATCAACATAGGTACCTTGATCTATCCTTAATTCACCCTTTTATACAGAGAATCTCTCGTGCTCGGATACAATCCTCTTATGAAGAGTTTATTTATAGACTGGCTGAAAATAATGCTCTGAGCATAATGCACTGAGCAAAGTTCCCAGAATTGTGGTATTGATGGTTCTATCAAGACGTGTACTTTGAATTTAGCTTGCAGATGGCATTTATTTGTCACTCCCATATTTCATTGATTACAATTAGTTTATTGCTTGGATTGTTAGAGGATTTTTCACTGAGTCGCTGAGGATGGAGTCACAAGGGCTGAGGATGGAAGACACCGCTGGGGCTCATCTTGTCCACCCTCTGCTCAAGCAAGGTCACCCACAGCCAGCTGCCCAGGAACATGTCCTGGTTTTTGAGTATTTCCAAGGATGGAGACTCCACAGCCTCTCTGGGTGACCTGTGCCAGTGCTTGGTCCCCCTCCCAGTAAAAAAGTGCTTTCTTAAGCTCAGTTTGTGCCCACCACCTCTGTTCTTTTCCTTCCCTGCATAACATTGTCCTGTTTGAGAGAGAATAACCTTTGCTGGAGTTATTTTCTCTCCTGTAGAGATTCCTGGCAACTGGGATAAGGGAAACAGTGTCTGCAGGTAGAACTGTTAAGGTGATGTGTAGGTGCCACTGATTTAGACTGGTATTGGTGGAAAGTGGGGAAAACAGGAAGATGAATTCTGTTGCTGAATAAAGATTTAGATCAGAAACTTACTGTTCTTGTTGAAGTTGAGCAATATTCTGAAGAACAGAAAAAAACCCTGGAACAGGTCTTGAACTTGAAGGCCCCCAAATGACCATGATCTTAACTGCATAAAACATTTTAGTATTAGTATTTTATTAGTATTAATATTTATATTAGTATTTTAGCATATGACCATGGCGCACATAGGTCTTCTGATGTGTGTGAGCTGTTTGATGAATAATCTAAGTTTGTCTCAGTTATGTCTCATCCTTAATGTCAATATCTGTTTTTCTTAAGTAAAACTAAGTAGATCTGAGCATTTTGATGTAAGCCATTGCATGAGGTGCCAGTTTTCTTGCCTTTCCCGGTCATCTCTGTCATCTAGTACAGTCTTAAACAGTTTCTAGAGGTTTATAAAATAAAATAGTTATGTTCATCTGGGTTTATGTTAACTAGTTAGTCAAAGGATATGTTGCTAATTCTCATGAAGCCCCTTCAAATAGGCACAGTGTAGAGATTATATATCTCTATTTTCTGTCTTTTCCTTATCAATATGTAAAAAAAGATATATATTTATATATATATGGATATAAGGTGTATGGATACTATAGGTATGTGGACACTAAAGTCCACAGCCAGCAGTTCAGTACTGCATGTGAAGAGGAACCTTAGTTCCTTGAAGGGCTGCCATGAAATAAAACTCCACCAAGCTATAGAACTGCATCAATACTCTAATAATCCCTCTGCTTCTTCAGTCTGTGTTCTTCATTAGGGCTCGGGCACAATTTAATTATACAAATTCTGCATCATATATAGACTTGCCAATTTGTATTAATAGCTTGAAGAATCATTTGAGAGCTACTCATTTTCTCCAATTAGCCAGTAAATCAGTGAATGTAGCAGAAAGAACAGAGTATGAAATATACTCTGTTCAGTGAGAATTTCTCACTCTGACGTTATATTACAGCAGTAAACATCTTGCAGTACACATTTGTGGGGCTAATGAAATTGGAGTATTCTGTCCTCACCACGAATACTCAGATGAAACAATTGTTGGGAAATGAATGTTATATATTATTACACAATTAATTTCGATTTTTCAGGTGATGCACCAAACCTAAACATACAGACATAACATGATTGCACAGCTGGGCTTTACAGGAAAGAAGAATGTAGTACATTTCTCCTTTTCCAGGTCACAGTTGATATTCTTCCTTTAATTCTGGATAGTATGGGATCCTAAACTGAAGGGAAATTTATTGAAATAAAAAGTGCCCAGCACTTGCCCAATAAAATTGCTGAGTTCTATTCCACATGTTAGGGAGAGAGGTCAGTCTCCCTTGCAGTATGGCCATGGAGAATAATTTCCCAGTATGTCATGGATACAGCAGGAGACGCTTTGGGACAGTGAAACAAAAGTCAAGGGAAAATGTTTTCTTTAGTTTGGGGAGCTATGGGATTTTGAGCTTTGAAATATCTCTAGAAGCAGAACAGAGAGCTGAAGCATTGGTGTATAGCTCTTGGCAACTAAAAGATGAGAAACTGGAAAGGGGATTTTAGATTGACAAAAGGAAATGAAGGGAAGGATCTGCTTTTGTGTGGGCATTTCCATTCAGCTGCAGGACTGGCTGAGAGAGAGAAATGCTGTGGAGGAGACAGACAGATCACAGAAACCATGTGGGGTGGGAGGAGGATGGAACACCTGGGGTCCAGTGGCCAGGGGAAAAGGAAGAGCTGCAGCAGGGCTAGCACGTTATCCCACTGTGCACAGCTTTGCCAAGGAGAGCAGGCATATTGGGAATCCTAAAATAGGAGTTTCCTGGCTGAGGGCCAGGACTGTTGCAGTTGGGGACACTGCAATTAGAAACTCTGAAACCAGAGCTTTGCTGAAAGCAGACTTCTCCCTGCCAGCAGACAAAGTCAGGCTTGACCTTGCCAGGGGGAGAAATTCACGGGAATTTTTTCCAGCATGTCTGGTAAAGGCAGTTTTGCATATAAATCTTAGCATATTGTAATTCCCTAAATGAGCCAGATTTCAACAAAATATATACAGTAGTTTTTAGACTATAAATAAAGCCTGAGGGAAAACAAAGAGACGATGACTTTACGTGCAAGAATTTTCTTTCTCCTAATTGCTGTACTTTCAGGTGTGATTATAGCACACGTGTGATAGAATGGGCACTCTTCTGGATCTCTGTGTAGAAAAATACTTCGTATTTCTTGGTATTAAAAGGTCATTAAGTCATGTGTGCGTTGTTTATAGTCTCCTAATCTAGGATTTATTGTCCTAGTTCTGTTCCAGAACCAGGGACTTGAATTGATTAAAAAAATTAGATTCTTCAAAGCTTTTAAGCAAACTGATTTTCTGTGGCTTGAAAATTGTCATATTTGCCCAATTTAGCGGGTGTGATCCGTGTAATATTCCGAGCTAGAAGGATTTTACAAACAGCGCGTGTTACGTTTGAGAGATTAACTTCACCGTTCAAATGCAGATGAGGCGAGTGGAAAATTTCTATTAGTTATCCCTCATAGTCTGCCACGTTGGTCCTTTCCGGAGTGGGAAAGAGAGCCGGTGCAGTGAGCCAGCTCGGTTACCTGCAGGTTCCTCTGTGCTATTCCCTACAGCTGCAATGGAAAAGAACCCAATCTGTTCCTAATTCCTTCTGCCAGCTCCTGCCTCTGTTTAGTAATCCCAATTATGCGGTGAACAGCGTTCCTTCATTTTATGTTATGATGGGATCTCTAATCTCCCCCTCCCTGTTAAGAGCTGTCTCAGGAGCAGCTGGGAGACCAGAGGTCCCTGACTTCACAGCTCCTGCCCCGGGGGGGAAAATGGGAGAGGCTGGCTCTGTGTGCTTCCAGTTTGCTGCCTGGTTTTAGCAGTGATTTGGGAGGAGGGAAGCTGCCCATCAGCCTGACCTTATTGTTTAAGAGGCTTTTCTTGATGTCTAACCTGAATTTTCCCTCCAGCAGCCTTGTAAACTCTGTGCTTTTTTGTTCTAGTCATCATGATCATGCAGAACAGACCTTCACCCTCCCCTTTAAAGACTGTTTTCCTTCACTTTGCCCTTTCCAGCCAGAACACCACCATTTTTTAGGTTTTTCTTGAACAAAGATAGCTTCCCTAAGGAGATAGATTTTTATGCCAGTGCAAGGGTTGTCTTTATTACAGCAGAATGAGCTGCTTGACCAGTGACCAGTCTCTGTAAGACTGCTGTGACCTTCAGGGCCTTTTCTGCAGAATTCTTCTCTAACTTGTCATTCCCCGTGTGTATAGTTTATTTTTCCTGCAGTAGTGAAGAAACTTGTATCTGTCCCTACTAAATTACCTTTGCAGCTCTTTTGTCCATGGTTTCAAATGATAATCCTGTGGTGTGATGGACTTGCAGACTATGTTGGTCATGCTGTCTGTGATTGTAATAGTCACATAAGAGTCAATCATTTGAGTAATTTCTGAGAATATTGGGTAATAACTGACTCCTGTGCAAAGCCACTCGAAATACATCCCCCAGTTTTGGCATTAAATGGCTGTTAATTGTTCTCTGGGTGCTATTTTTTAACTCTATGTCCCAGGATCATCAATGGGAATACCAGAACATTATGCAAAGCAGCATTAAAAGACTTGCTACAAAATATATGACAGTTACCATATGACATCCACAACATAAATTAGGTTTATTGCTTGAACAGTCCTCTACATTTATAAACACAGAGAGGGGTTGTAAAGATATCAGTTCTACAATCTCTGTATTATCTAGTGACTGAAAAATGAGATTTCATTTCATTGGGAAATTACTGGAATATTTCCACAGCGGGTTTCCTAGAAAGAATAATATTGGCTTCTCTGAAACAAGGTTTTTAGTTATCATGGTATTTGTATTAATTCCGGTTGCTTGTGTGAATGCACAACGCTGTCATTCCGTGTGACAGCACACAAGATAATAAAAAAATCAAATAAATTGCATGTTTGAAGTCTGGTTTATGGTTTCTTTTCTAGTTAAAAGTGACCTTTTAAGCTAGAAGTATAGGTGATTATGTCTTCTTTTGGTACATGGTAATCTACAGAATCTTGAAGAATTTTCTAAAGTCTTTGTAGAAATCTTAAAAACTCTTTAGAAGTAAATTATGGATCAGACAGACAGCTCGCTTCCATGCCTTTCTTTCCTCAGGATTTTTTTGGTAATTAATTACAAATGTTTGCATTAAATTACTTTAATGTCAAGAAGGAACTTGCATTTCTAACGTAGGTTGATTGACTTGGAATAATTTTTTTACTTACTGCTTTATCCAGAGCAAATTCTTTTAATAAATGTAGGTCATTTTAATGTATGTTTTTAATTAAATGATAGCTGGACCTGCTGTATGGTCAGAAATGCAGTTGTTCCTTCGGAAAGCTGGGTTCCTTTATGTTGGATGATTTGCAATGTTTTATGTATTACAAAATTTTATGTAGGATGTTAAACCTTTGCTATCTCTATTCATCTTGTCAGAAGGTATGGACTTCATGGTCTCCAGGGGATGACGTCTTTGGCTAAGTAAATGTAATAAATGGAGGAAACTCTTGCTTTCCTGTCAGCTTTCATAAAACTTTATTGCCAGCTTTACATCCCTGAGCACTATCAGCAAGGAACAGCTGTATTAATAATTAGTGTGTCCATTGCTTCCTTAAAATATGTCAGAAGAAAATGAGTGTGAAAGCATGGAGTGTTGTGTGGGTTTAAGTGGCACTGAACATGACTGTGTTACATGAAAAATACAAGGCTGTTCTTCTTACATTCAGTTACAAAACGCAAATGCTGTTTATTTATTTGTGGTTCATTATTGGTACATACCCTTTCCACGTGACACGATTTTCTCCTGTGTTCTTCCTAGAATGGCTTTACTCCTTTGTACATGGCAGCTCAAGAGAACCACATTGAGGTGGTGAAATATCTCCTGGAGAATGGAGCCAACCAAAGCACAGCTACCGAGGTGAAGGGGTTTTCTCATATTTTTCTTTGCCTGTGTGTTCAGATCACTTGAAGTCAGGACTGTGTGGGCTGTGTCCAGAGGGCTTGTCAGTGTCACTTGGTATCAACAGGTAGTTGTTAACAAGCTTGGTTGTAGAATCACAGAGTGGTCTCGGTTGGAAAAGACCTCTAAGATTGAGTCCATCCATTAACCCAGCATGTGGGCCTTGGGATTTTAGTTGAGTTCAGAAGTGATGAGGCTCTCTGTGGTGCTGGGTTCACAGAACCATTTGGGAAGTCACCTACTCCAACCTCCTGCTGCTGTTCCCCTGAGTTACACTGATTCAGGAGCTCTCCTGTGACTTGGTGTAATTTGTGAGTATTCATTACTGGCTGTGACCAGCGTAAACTGGAAACCAAACGGCTGACAAGGATTGCATCAATGAGCTTGGCAGGCAATGGGCTGTTTTCTCCATGGACACTTCATTTCTACTGCTGGACTGCGTGGGTGTAAATAGGCAGAAGGATGGTATTAATTGGGGATCTGGATTGTAAACCTGTAGTAATGTCTGTGCAAGCAGGGCAAGCACCTAATTTGGAGAGATGAGACTCTATCTCAAGAGAAACTGAATCTCACAAGCTTCCTTCTGCATATGAGAGGGTTTAGGGGCAATGGAGAAAACTCGTTGGTCCTTAGGACTGGGCTCATTCTGTTTCCTACTCCTGCTCTCTTTCTGCCAAATGTTCTTTATTCCAAGCCAAGGGGGTGAGTGTACAGGCTCTGTGCTGCAAAGTGTGTCATCTTCCTGTTTGTTCTTCGGATGTGAATGTGCCATGAGAAGTAGCTATAGCAAAGTTCCTCTCTGGTCAGAGCTTTTGTTCATGTTTATTGTTTTCTCTAGCCTGTCCAGAAACATTCCCCTTCTGGACCGCCTTCACGAGTGGATGAATTTGAAATCCTGGTGCTTTTATGCTTCCTTTCCTTCCCTTTAAACCTGTCGGTGTTAACAGCTGTCTTACTGTCCCTTCTTTCAGCGGATACTGTGCCATTTGATGACAGCTCCTAAAATAATCCCCTCATAGATGTGGTGATCACGTTACATGTCAGCTTTCTGAAATATGAAATCCCATGCGATTGCCAGGCAACGTGGCAGAAACACACTCCTTGTGAAGGAGCCAGGTGGAACTGGGACTCTCCAGGAGCCCAGCCCTGCTGCAGCCCACAGTTACCTGCTGGCAGCCAGCTCCCAGTAACTTCTGCTGGCTGGGAATTCATTCATTTTACAGGAATTGTGAGGCTGAGATAGTTATAATTTGTGCTTATGCAGACATCCACAGAACTCACACTACAGTCTGATTTTATAAAAAAGGCAGAGGGGAGGAAAAAAAAATATTTCTACTCTTGAACCTGACTCCAAATCTGTCTTCTGCCATCAGAAAGATCAGTTTTTACTCAGTAGCTTGTAATGTAAAGGCTCTTTACCTCTTTATTGCTTAACTAGGTCAGTTTTAGGTTCAGATCTTGCTGAGGCGATGGTTTCCATGATTTTGTGAGTGTTCCTGAAGGAAGACCTGAGCTGCCATCACTTTCGTACGTGCCCAGAATTCATCTGATGAATAGGACGAAGAAACAGTACATTCAATAAGGTGGGATGGCAGCCTGAACTGGGGATGCCACTGAAATACAGGGAGAAGGATCTTCTGTTTAGCATCAAAGATTGGCCCTCCTCATGGGAGGTGAGGAAATGAAAAGCTTTCTCCAAGTTCGGTCAGCCATGCTTTCCAGAGGCAATAGGAGAGGGAATGCAGAAAGAGTTGCGTCCTTTTAGAGAAGGGTGCAAGATGAAATGGCATAAATCAAATGGATGAACTTGTCTTTGAAGCCCTGAAACTTGCACTGCCTTTGGATGCATTTCGTTTCCTCTCACACTTACATATGTGTAGATAAAAAAGGAGGGTATGGATGAGCTCGGTTTCACAGTGTCTCTAATCCAGGATTTGTTCTCATGTTCCCAGAGGCAAAAGGCAAATGCATTAAGCCATTTCAACACCTTATGTAGCCCCAATCTCAGAATTATCTTTACAGTTCAGCTGTTTTGTCAGCTGTTCCCCCTTTTTTAATTCACTGTACAGAATTTAATCTCTATTACAGGCAGAACCCACAGCAGTATCGCTGTTACAATGCACCTACCCACAGCTCAACACAAAAGGGAAAGCAAGTTATTAGATTACTGAGGGGAAAAATTGCCTTGGCAATTCTTCAGATGTTTCTTTCAGCATATGTTAGCTCTCATTCCTTCCTAGCTTGGCCTGTATTCTTCTCTCATCTTTCTATATTCCTATCCCATAGCAATGCTGTCCCATCTCTCATGTGGTTACAGCATACCTGTGCTTGGGGAGGATGTGTGACCAAAGCAAGGTTCAGTTTGAAATCAGGGTGAGATACCTGGTAGCCCACAGTACTTCAGCCAGGAGAGCAAGCTGCTATCATGTTATCAATAATTTTAAAGCATTGGCTATCCTAGGCACATATGAAGGAGCAAGACAATTTTAAACTAATACAGAAACAAAGCTAAAACCATGAATGACAAGCAAAAAGATTTTTCTGATGTTCTTTTTCAAAAAATAAGAGTTAATCTGATGTTTTCCTCCTTCAAATCACGTTCCTAAACATGATCTGGATTTCTTGACTCATGGTTCATGTGTAACTTGGAATGGGAACAGCAGCAAACACATTTGATACATTTTCTTTTTGCAGAGATGTGTGATGTGCAGAAACGTGTTCTCTCTATGACACTGTTCAGTGCTCAGTAAATTTACCAAAAAATTGCTAAAAATAGGCTTTGTGGCCCATTTTAAGATGAGAAGTAATTGAGAGATGCTGTAGAATGATCCTGTGCTTGCTCTTGACTTAAGAAAGACTACTTTGAAGTCTAAAAGATCTTTCAAAGCATTTGAAATGTTTGAAAGCCTTTTGAAGCTGTTTGAAAGAGTTAAAACGTTGTGCCTCCAATGTCATGTCCCTGGAGATGGAGCGCAGAGGTGGAAAACAGCTGGGAACGCGCTTCCCGAGTTTGTGTGTGCAAAGGGCGCAGTGCCGCTTCCCAAGGCTGCCGGCTGTGCTGAGCAGCCCTTGTTTCCTGTCCCCCAGGACGGTTTCACCCCTCTGGCTGTGGCACTGCAGCAGGGACACAACCAGGCGGTGGCCATCCTGCTGGAGAACGACACCAAGGGCAAGGTGCGGCTGCCGGCGCTGCACATCGCCGCCAGGAAGGACGACACCAAGTCGGCGGCGCTGCTGCTGCAGAACGACCACAACGCCGACGTGCAGTCCAAGGTAACGGGGTGGGCTCAGGGCCCAGGGACAGCACCTTGCATCCCTGCCTCCTAATGGGGAAATGGAACTGCTCCGCTGGGGAAGGACAACTTGTTCCACCAGTATCACCAGTAGTACCTTTAAGTTGGCAGTGTTAAGGTACACAGTAATGACAAACTGCTCATTTTTCCACTTTTTAGTTACGCCTCCCATTTCTTTGGTAACCAGCTTTTCCTTGCTATTTGCAAACCAGAAGCCACTGGAACGGAAGCAGGATCACTGCTTCCCTGTTAACTAGGATACTGGTTTATTGCCCATGGGAGCATAGGTTGTGTTTAAAGTTAATGCATGCTTGAATGGCTTTTCCCATAATTAACAGCATAACTCATTTCAAAATAAGCAACATAGTTCTTCGTTTTGCGGCCAGTCTTTAATATTGTTCCTCTTTTTCCCAAACCATGCTGCATCAGATGATGGTGAATAGGACGACTGAGGTACCGAGATCAACAATTTTTAATTACTCTTTCTGTTACTTATGATTATTTTCTCTGCTCTTTGCCAATATTTCTTTCTTATTTAGCAGTAAAAGTGAAGATATTACTTTTTCTAAATACATAGAAATTTGTGATTCAAAAAACTTACTTTTATTCATTCTTTCTCTTAGAATTTCTTTTTATTTGTGTCAGTATTGAAGGACATTTTTGAGAATTCACATCAGTTCAAAGAAGTCTGAAGCGAGTAATGGAGCTAAGAGAGGATAAAGATTCTTTTTTAGCTCAATTTCATTAATTATGAAAATGCACTCACTTGACATAACTAAATCAGGGTGTCTGGCTCAGCCAGAATAACAGTAAAGTTAATTTTCGGTCTTTTACAGTAGTAAATATAATCAAATTATCCTAGGTAAAAAACTTGTTCAGGGTATCTGCTTATTTTTACCGTTGTTCTTATTACAATCTTTTCCATGAAGTTTTGCAAAGCCTTCAGGGACAGTGTATACTCAGAATTTACCTGCAGTAAATAACACATTTCTTCTTTGGATTTTACTTCCATTAGAAATCATGGGTCTGATTGGCTAGAACCAGGATTTCTCCCCAAAAGATTATTGCCACTTTTAGGAGAAGGAATGGTTCCCAAGAATGCAGTTGTTGTTTCAATACCTCCTTTTGAATAATGGAGTTTCTCTGTTGGAGGAGGGAATGAATTATGGATGCACATGCCCATGGGAAGGTGCTTCCCTGTGTGCGTGCACACATGAGCAGGCTGCCAGGAGGCAGTAGTGATATGAACTGAAGGGTGACAGCTTCTCTGGGCACCTGCTCCATGGGCATGTTCTTCCCTGTGGGAAACAGGAAGGGGCTTGCTACAGTGCCCGCTGAAGGAGGGCAGCACGTGCCCACGTTGCTTTGTTCCAGGAGTGGCTTACAACGGTGGTTTGGACACTGAGAGGAAGGAAACCTAGCTGAGAGCACACTATAGTCGAGAAGCCAGAAGTATTCCTCCCTTTCTGTAACTATCAGCAAGATCCAATCGAATCAGTCTAAAGCTCTCCAGGGAAACCTCAAAAGCAAGGCTCTTTCTACTTGAATTACTTATGAGAATGAAAGCTTGCTCTCTGTCCTAGTTTCTGAAAATTTAATCTTTTTTTATGTTGTTGTCAAGCGATTCTGTATCTAATAGCTGGAGCAGGTTTCACCTTCTAGTATTCAAAACACAGTACATAAAATGTGGCTTTTTTGATTTATAGGTTGCGAAGTTCCTTCAGATCCTTTGCGATCCAAATTGTATCTAAATATAAATAATTATGATTCTTTTACTATGCTGCTGAGTAGTTTGTCATGTAAACCAAACTCTTTAATTACATTTTGAGTAATTACTGTTTTTAAAAATCAAAAACAAACCAAAAAAAACCCCAGAAGGAAAGATGTTGTCCCTATTTCTATTTCTAAGAGCAGTACCATAAGAGTCCAACAACTTTTGTGGCCATTTACCCCAGTAAACAGATGCAGCCTGAAAGACCCATGTTGCTTCCGAATGGTAATAAGCAACTTGCTTTGTTTTCTTTAAGAATGGCTAATATATTAATATTTTCTGTCATGAAAACTACTCTTATTGGTCACCAGTGCAGGAGACTGAGTTGGGGATTGAAAGAAGGAAGCACTTTTGATAATCTCCCACCTGAAAACTGGCCTCTCTGCCTGAAAGGCTGTGTTCTAATATAGGTGGACACGGACTGGATAAAATTGACATGATGCATTTGTTGGCCAGCACTTTTAAAACCAAGTTCTAGTTAAATTGGTGATCTTGTAGAAGAAGATTTCCGTAACAAGGGCTGTTTCCCTTTGCAGAGTGGCTTTACCCCTTTGCACATCGCTGCGCACTATGGCAATGTCAATGTGGCCACGCTGCTGCTGAACCGTGGAGCTGCGGTCGACTTCACAGCCAGGGTATGGACTCACCCCTTCATCCTCTTGCTTGTAGTGGCCTACGGAAATGGGAGGGTTACTTTGGGTAACTCTTAGTCAAGAGCTGAGTGAAGTAGGGAGCAAAATAATGCTGAAGTTCTGCTGGGGTCAAAGAGGTCTTTTTTGCAGTAATTCTGAAAGGTTGCCTCTGTGCAATGCAGGGAGGCCTTGGGAGTTGTGTAACAGCCAGTATTCCCAGCTGGAGGAAGCAGGATCCTTCGGCTGATGCTCTCATAATGTGTCAACTCCCTTTGGCTTTCCTGTTTGTTAGATGTACTCTGGAAATAGATGTAGGATTGATTGTTTTTTTCAGTATTCAGTATTTGCTGTACCACTTTAATTTGATGTTGTCACGTACATTTCAAAACCAGAAAGTAGAGTATATAGCTATTATATAAATGCAACAGTAAAAGAGCTAATTAATCCTGACTAGTCTTTTGTAGTAAACAACTGCCGAGTTACATAGTACAGTCTCTTTGCTGTTGCACGTTATGTAGTTTGAAGTGAAAACCTCTGGTAGTCTCAACCCAGGTCGCAAGTTTGCCGTTTAATTTTGCCAGACACACTTTAAATTACTTCAGGGTTTTGCCTTCCAGACTGACTCCCTCCTGTTTCCAATCTGGAATAGCTGCTAATATTACCTCTCGCCTCACCCAAAGTGTTTTCAAGGACTTTCAGCTTGCACAGCCTACACAGCCTACTACTCCTTTATGCTCTTGGCACTTCACAGGAAGGTTCCTTTGTGTAGGAGTGACGCATTTGTGTCCTCTGTGTACGTTGCAGTGATTGAAATGCATCGGTGTTTTGTGACTCTCGGCTCATTGGGACTCTGATACATGTTTGTGTATTTGTCTGGCCCTGGGGCTGCGATGTTTGCTGCTTGGGCAGATGCGCTGCTTCCTTTATTCAAGGACCCCACAACAATGGAGAAGGAATCTTGCTTAGGAAGGAATTACTAACTCTAGCTTATACGGTGTGTGCCTAGCTCTGATGCTCTAGTACATTCTCGTTTATTCTCTACGATGTGATGGTCTCATTTCTTGTGATCCAAACCCAAATTCACCCCCATCACACACCTTCAGATCCATCCAGCTCATTGTTTGTTCTTTCCATGGTGTAGAATGGAATCACCCCACTGCATGTGGCTTCCAAAAGGGGAAACACAAACATGGTGAAGCTCTTGTTGGATCGCGGAGGGCAGATCGATGCCAAAACCAGGGTGAGTCTTTCTATTCCCTGATTATATTGTCCCTTCTGGGGAATGGACTGGGATTTTTTTCCTTGCTTGCTTTTGGGGATTCTTTTTGTGTGTTTGTTTTATGTAGACTGTTTTCTGTGTTATCAGACTAAAGAACAGCTGCTTACATCATGCAAGAAAAAGCTGATAAAACTGATGGTTTTTAGGGAATAAGCCTGTTAGTTGGTCCAACTTTGCATGACACAAGGTGATGCACAACAAAAGGAAATGGAAGGTCTGGATTCAGCTAAGCCTTTCAGTCGCCTGACTCCTAAATGCCTGTGGAAACTCTAGTGAGCTCTAGTGGGTTCAGTCCATTTTTATTGGAGAGCTGATATAGGGACAAGTAACCTCCTCAGTGCCAGCAGCCACATGTCCCTTCCCCAGACAAAGCATGGGGTATTAATTAGGTGACTTTCACTGGCTTCCTCCTCCCAGTTGTCCTCTTGAAATGTCACTCTGCCCTTTATTTATGGGTGATTTTGCAGTCGTTCAGGGCCAAAAAAAACCCCCCATCATGTTGTATGGGTAGGGCTAATTATTTCAAATGGGATTTTGGAATCACCTGAGAAAACATTGTCATTTATTCAGACTGAGCTGCAGAGGGCTGGTTCTTGGGAGCTGCTGGTTTTTAGGCAGCTGGTCTGCAAAATTGCATGTCCAAGTGATCAAGAGTGTTTTAGAACACAAAGCTGGACATGAGAGATTTTGTTTAACAAGATAGGAAGGTAGAAGATATTGCAGTCACCTACCCTTGGGGGTTGATTCAACCTCTGCATTTACTTGGATATTAATTACATCAACCATTTGTTGCTTCATAAGCTCTGAAGACGGTCATGATTCTTGTGAGCTCCATACGCAATTGTGGTTTTGGTTTCTGATTATGAAATGATATCTCACGATTTTTTTTTAAAAACTATTGCTGATGGAAAAAGCTGCCTCGAGCAGGTGTGCAACAAATCACCCCTGCAGAAATTTTCCACAATAAACACCTAAAATCTCATGGAAAAGAGTAATGAAATGCTAATAATACACTTCAGTCAGGATATTCCACATGCTCCTAAGCACGTCATACAGAAATAGTTCATTTAGCCTGTGGAATGGCAGTATTGAATTCACCTATTTCCTGTTCAATATTTAGATATTGTTCTAGACAGGTTGACACAGATGATTGTGAGGGATGTTTTGGATTTTAAGAGGTAAAGGTGTTTTCCTTTCCTTGCTCACCTGCAAAGGTCGAGTGCAGTTGTGAATGAATCTGAGAACACAGGATTTGCCCGGCATACATGGGAGGGGCCAATTTTCTCATTGTCTTGGCTCCCTGCCCTGTGTCAGCTGCTACGTGAGCTCAAAATGTCAGCACAAAGATATCCCTGAAAATCCATACAGGTATCCTAAGGACCACATATCCCAGCTTGCACAGGCTCCGCAGCTTCCTGTCTCTTTCACCTTCCGCCTCCTCCCTGGTGGCGATCGGTGGCGTGCGCCTCATGGTGGGGAAGATTCCAGAGCTTTGGTTTTTCTGTCCGTGTCTTTGTGTCAGCTGTTCAAGTCATCGTGCTGTGTCTCTCCTCTCCCTGTGCTCTGTCTACGCACCTTGTGTGCCTGGACCTGGCTGTGAGTCCGTAGGGTCTGGAGGAGGCAGGGATGATTTGCATGTGCTCTGTCTGTGGCAGGATGGGCCTGCCTGCCCCGCCGCAGTACTAACACACCTTGCCTTCCCTGCTGCCTTCCCATTGCCTCCCAGGAACACCTGCCTTCTTCCAGTAGGTCACAGTCACTGCAAAACAGTGGAATTAAAATACTAGGATGTTTCACTGCCAAGTTCTTATGCTCCACACCACATCAAAATAAGCTCTTTAGTTAAAACAGTCCTCGCTGCTTTCATTCTGTTTATTTTTAGCTTGCTTTGTTACGTGACATCTGATGCTGCATAAATTAGGATTCAGTACTTCAGTTTTGCAAAGTTAATCTGTGGAAGCTTTCTATGTCTGAAAATTTTCCACTGGAATGATTCTTTAGGAGCCCCTGTGTTGTCTAAAAATATAAATTAAAATGTATATTCCTCAAAGGGAGCAAATGATGCATGTGTCCTGCTGTTCCATAGTTAATGCACCATGTCAGAGGAAAACCCTGCTTTCTGCAGGAATTAGTATTTTTATTTTCTATACATTTCAGAATGCATTTGCTGAAATTTTATGGCATTTCTTACAAGGCCTTAAAAGTGTAGAAGTGCTGGTAAATTTCTTGACACACTTACATGTTATTTTAAAATAATTATTTTAAAATAATATTTTACTTATTTTTTTGGCAAGTTCTACCATTTTTTCTCAACCAAGTCCTAATTAAGTTTTTATAATGCGCAATTTAATTTCTCTTTTATATTGTATCCAAAGCAGAAATGGAAACTCCGTTGTCAGCTACCATAATAGGATACTTGTATTAGTACTATCTGTTAGAGATAGTATTATAATATTACATAATAAAAGAATACTGTCTTTAACAATAGATAATTATTATATGATAATAAAATATTAAAATATTATTTTAACATATATTATTATATAATACCTGGTGTATGTTTTGCAACTTCCATTTACATACAAGCCTTCCCTTGACTCTTGTTCACTAAATAATTAATGAGTAAAGTTTCCCATACTAAAATATTTCATATTCAAAATTTTAGTCAAACGTGTATTTTCTATGCGTTTACATAAGTAAGAATTTCAATGGCATAATTTTCTTTAAAATTTTAATATTTGGCCAAAATTCTTACCCATGCAACTTCTGACGGTTAGTTAGAGTTAGGAGATCAGAAAAATTGTGCAGAAATTTTTTCTCTGAAAGATGGTGGAAAGTTTAATTTATGATTAATTTTCTGTCAGGTGATCAATGGTAGTGTGGCAATTGCCACTTCTCACTTCGGGAGGGAAGGAAAGCATTTACAGCCTTCCTGGAACACACTAAGGATTGTTACAGGGAGAATTATTGTCAGCATTTAAAAGCAATTTTAGCATGGCCAAAATGCATATATTTCTATTTTAAAAAGTCCTCATGTAATGAAATCATTATAATAATGTACTTTCAGAATATGGAAGTGTTGCTGACTATTTCAGGGTTATAGGAATATTCTTTCTGAATGCAGTTTTTGTATTATCTCTATTTTTGTCAGCTCTATAAATTGCAGGAGGAAAAAAAAGAGCAAAAATATGAGGCTTTTTCAGTTCTGCATGTTTTTTTGCTTTTAAAATGCAGTGTTATTCACAGGCTTTTATCACCTTGCTGGAATTTCCATTTTTGTGGGAGTAAGCAAAAACCCTTCAAAGGGGGAGGAACACTCTCACCTGTCTCCGCCACTGAAGTTGTCACACATTTACTGTTTTTTCTATTCAATCTTGCCAACATCGAAATTAGATTTTTCTTGGTTTGGGACTTTTCTTGCAGGCTTTCATCCTGAATATTTGCAGCTGAATAAAATTTATGCAATGAAAGAGAGCATCTAGTCTTGGAAGGGAAAGCTTTTTGTGTGGGAAAGTAAGCACATTGTGTGCCCAGAGCGTGGCAGCTGGAGCGGGGATGGGCGTGGGGATGGTGGAGGAGGTCTGGTGCACCATTTGCGTTGGAGAAGGGCCATGGAAAGAGGGAGGCTCAGCTGGAGCAGAAAGAAGTGGCAGGTCAGTCATGGAGATGAATGGTAGCCATGGGAAAACGAGGGAAACTGGGCGGTGCCACTCAGATTTGGTTGGTTTGGGTTGTTTGGTTTGGGTTTTTTTGTGGGGAATGTGCTTCAGATACCCCCTAACACTCATTCTGGAAATCTATTGAGATTTATTAGTAATAATATCTCCTTTTGCAGATCTGCATCCTGACAAAATAGGCTTGGCTCTGCTATTTTCATATGGGAGTGGTAACCATTGTAGCAGGATCCTCGCCCTGCCTTGGCACTGTGCTCTGTACAGTGTTTGTTCCTGCAGTAATGCTGCTGTGACATTTTCTCCTCATCTTCCTACATGCACAGAGCACTAATAATTCATCAGCTTTTGCTGTTCATAAAGCCATGTCAGATTATAAATATCACAATGCAGATATTTCCTATAAAAAATTCAGTGGCTTCATACCATGTTTACAAGGGAGTGGGAAGGGGTTTTGTATGGATTGTCTAAGCAAGTTGTATAGATAATGACTGTTATTTGGAGTTATTTATGTTACTATTTTAATACTCAAGCAAGCACATGGTATATTTTTTCCTGTATTTTTCAAATTTGTGCTGTGAATGGCAGACCTGGAGGAATATTTACAGCATGTTTAATTATGCCAAGAGCTTAGAGCAAGAGGGAGACTCGCCTGGTTCATTTTTAAAGAGATGAGGTTTAGTCATAATGAAAAATGCACAAATTAAAAGCCCCTTATTTGCTGAGAAAATTTAGACAATTTTGCATGTTTGACATTTGGAATACTAAAATTTTACTTCACCCTTACGAAAATGAGAACATGCATGCAGCTGCAGTTTAGAATAATTCTTTGGTAACTTGGCCTTTGATGTTCATGTCTATCATCAGTTTTTGTTCTAATGAGCACTGAATGGGAGCAACTGCCCTGTGAAGGTGCTGCCCACATCATTTCCCATTAAAAATCCCTCAGAAACACAGCTTTTTTTTTTTTTGTGTCAGTGTCTCTGGTAAGCTGAAGGAAAGCATTTGTGCAATGACCAAACAATTAATCTTTCTAAGCCCTACGATTAGGAGTCATGCACAGAATTCAGAATTAATTTTGCAGGTTAAAAAATGACCAGTGACTGATTTTCAAGGGAAAAAAGGCACAAGTTTACCTTCTATTTTGAGAACCATTTAAGAGAGAGTTAGGATTGATGGAATTTCCTGGCTTCCATGCACACGGAGGGAATTGTGTTGTCCTTTCTAAGGGTGACCCAGCTGTCGGTTACATCGCAGGGTGTGAATTAGGAGAGTACCACATATGGAAACAGCAGAACATCAGGTGTGGGGTGTCACTGGGGAGATAGAAACATTTACCTCTTCATTCCACACAGTCTGGGGTGAGGAGATAAATGTTGAACTTCTTTAAACATAAAATTGCTGAATTTATTGTCTCCTGGCACGGCAGCCTTTGTGTTTATGGGATATCCATTATCTGTGCTTCAAAGTCTGTGCTCATCTGACCCAGGGTTGGCTGTCCTGTCAAATGATGTTCCTGATGTATTGGTCACTGTATGTTCTTCAATTAGCAAAAGAATGATTGAAAAAGTACTTAGGCAAACTCTTGCAGTTGATTTGAGGGCACTGAGGCTCGTTGCAAATAGATAATCGCAAAATAGATAATAGATAATTTCAAAAAAGGATTCATTTGGTACACCAGTGTCTCTTCATGTTGGCTTGTGTCAGCTTGTCTGCATTGTTTTCTGTACTAATTCTTCTACTACAACGTATTTCTCTCTGCACTTTCCCTCATCCTTGAATAAAACGTACAAGCAGAAGAATTTTAAGTATTAAATATACAGTAATTTTAAAATATACATGCTGTTTTCCTCAGAGCAGAAAGAGGAAAGGGAAGAGGGTTCTGTGGGAAGTCCACAAAACAGCTATGGCAGGGTAGAATAGGATAGGATATCTCTGCTTTTAAAGGGAACTGTAAATAAGAACCAAGTAGAAATAATGTTTTAAAATTATTTAGGCTTTTTCTTTTGTTTTAGCCAGACTTTCTTGTAGAGTTCATGTCCTTCTTAGCTTGTAGTTTTCTTCTTTTTCTCTCTCTTGGGATTTGTCCTGCTTTTTTTTTTTTTTCAAGGATTCACACAATTCTTCTTCTTTTTTTGTTGTTGTTGTTTTTTTTTAAATAGACTAACATCAAAGCCACCATGCAGATAGGGAAAGTGAACCTCCTACATTGAAGAAGTACACATTAAAAATGTAGAGCATGAGGCAGAAACTGGAAAGAAATAACAAATAAACACCTAGAAATGCATTTGGGATATGTCCTTACCTTAGTAAGGACAGTGGGAGTTATCTGTATGAATCTCTCTGGCAATGAGATGATAATATACCTCAGTTGTTCACAAAAAGATTTGGTTTAGAGGACTCTGAAGTTTCAGTGCATAAAAAGCCAAGTAAAGTAGTTACGCGTCATTCTTCACACTGACCCCATCTGCCAGGTGCTGAAGGCCATAAGTTCTGCTTTTGGGTTTGATCTTGCATCTGTTGAATTTCACTGTAAAGCTTCCGTGGGATTTAGGGATACCTCTGAGACTGTGAGCACCAAGGCACAGCTAACCCTGTCGGTGTGTCTCAAAAGCCTCTGGGAAAAGTAGATAAGTGAGGGAGAAAAATTTCTTCTGCAGACTTCAGCACCTTGGAGCAGTGGAGCTTTGTGGTGCTGCTCACTTGGAAAGGGACTCTGTGCTTTGGGAACTGGGCATGAGGGAGGCTCTGTTTCTTGGAACTGCCTTTTGTAGAGTGTTACAGGGCTGAAATGAGGTTGCAATTGCAGTCGTATTGTGTAGTCCAGAGCTACTTTTAATTTAAAAACATAGTGATGCAGGTTTTCTCCAAATCCCAACAAGGTAAACAGTCTGTCTGTGTATGAAGCGGGGTCACCAGCTCATGCTTAGTGCCATGTTTTTGCAGTTCTGCTACTTTTTAAGTCTCTCTGTAATTCAGACCAGTATATTGTCCTTTTAATCAAGCTGTTACTGGATTCTTCAGTGGGCTCCTTAGAATAATAGCATCGATGTCACCCAAGATGAGCAGCATGTCTCAAAGGGAGAACGCTTTTCTTGTGATTAAAAACGATTCCTGTTTCACCTTTGTAAAGCCACCTCTGTTGAGTGAGTGTTGATGACATCTCTGGGTGCATGTGTGAACAGTACTGAAGGCTAATGAGATGAAAGCTTGACTTTTCATATCCTACGTGTTACCTTTCTGTCGTTCAGCACTAATTTTCTTTCACAACCATTTTTCTAGCCTCATATTTATTTTTCTGCATAAAGTCCCAACTGTACAAAAGCTGCACAGAATTCGTTCTCCCATCCAAATTGTTCATCAACACATCTTTTACTGCCACTTCTGTGATCATTAATAGTAGCCTGACCAAGTCTTTCAGTACAGAATGGTGTTTTGCAATGGAAAAAACCATTGTGGAGTTGGTGGTCTCACAGCAATTTTAGAAAAGAACTGTTAGCTCTCTGTTCACCCCTCAATCTCAGAAATGAAAGATTTGGTTCTATTTGTTTCTCTCTTTTTCTATTGTTTTAAAATCTTCTTTTTCTTGATGCCAGCTTAAAAGAAAAAGAAAATTCTATAGTAAATTTTCTAGTATGAACATTGCTTGTTTCATCCCTGCATCAAAAGCAATCCAAAGGACAAGGGTTGATTTATGGAGCATCCTCAACCCAGTAAGCATTTCCCAGGGAGAGGCAATGCAGTCTCAAAGCCATGTAGAGAAGGGAGGGAGGGGAGGAGGCAGTGCATCCTCACATTATCCTCTTTGAGAAGAGATTTCAGTACACAACAGGCTTCCTCTCCCAAACAGTAACCTTAGAGTGTCCTTTACTGGTGCAAGGAAGAACAGGGGTGAAGCTTCACGTTATGGAGCCAGCTTCAGTTAGGAGTCAAAAAAGGAGCTTTTTCACACATGTGGGGCTGCCTTCCTGGAAGCTTGTTCCCCAGAGTTCCAGGATGGACAGCTGGGGATGTGCTCATTTGTTTTCTCTCCTTCTATTTTAAGGATGGACTCACCCCACTGCACTGTGCTGCACGAAGTGGCCATGACCAGGTTGTGGAGCTGCTCCTGGAGCGAGGTGCCCCACTGCTCGCACGGACCAAGGTGTGTGTGTGCCCTGTTAGAGCATGTGAGCACCTCTGTGTAACCTTCCACAGAACTTTCAGTGTCAACTGAGAGGACAAGGAAGAGGACAGGAACGTACCTGTCCTCCCAAAGGAGATGTATTAATGGGTAGAATGATCCAAAAAAAGCTTTTCTTACATAATGGGGCACTATCCTTTCCAAATATATGAAAAGCATACACTTGTTTGCTCCTCTCTCTAATACCAGACTACACACATGATGTGGAGTGCTACTGCCAGCACTTCCCTTGTGTTGCTTCCTGAGACTGTAGGATACACAGATGTGGAAGCTGGGTCAGTCACTCCTGAGAGGTGATTCCTGGTGCATACTTCCTGATCCTTCATGTAAGATAACAAGGACACTTTCTCCTAATTGTTTTTACTTGGAAAAATTATTTCAATGTGTTCTTCCTCGTATCTGGAAAACACACATATAGAATTAATGCATTTCCTACAAATTCTGTCTCTTTGGTGAAACTGATAAGAGGAAGATTCTTGTGTAATAGCAGAGCCCACTGAGCAGCACCTCACAACAACAGATGTCCTCCTTATACGTGCCCCAGTCTAAGTGGGGGTTACTAGAAGTTGCTGTTCTGTTCTCTTTTGTCACAGAATGGACTCTCCCCACTCCATATGGCAGCCCAGGGGGACCACGTGGAATGTGTCAAGCACCTGCTGCAGCACAAGGCTCCCGTGGATGATGTGACGCTGGACTACCTGACTGCCCTGCATGTGGCTGCTCACTGTGGCCACTACCGAGTCACCAAACTCCTGCTGGACAAGAGAGCCAACCCCAACGCCCGTGCCCTGGTAAACCTGTCCCACCTGGCTCACGTAACAAAGCTGGCCAGTAGCTCTTACCAGGAAAGCTAAGTGAGAACTGTCAGCAAACTCCACAGCCTTAAGTAGGTGCAGCAGCCATAGGGGTGTCACACCTGCTGGTTACCAGCGTTGTGCCTTGTATCCTTAGGCCCGGTCATGGAATACATCCTGTTGCAAGGGTCTGTAGTGTCAGGTCTGGAAGCTCTGCAGAGTCCCTAAAATCAGAGCTGCTTCTAGCTGATGTTGATGTATGCATTGGTGTTTTATTGAATTCATGGTGCAGTTTTCCATACCTGGTGTACAATACACGAATAATTTGAGTTTTCAACTGATTCAGTAAGTTAATTGGCATAGGGAAATCATATAAAAAAGCTAATATTTCTGCATTTATCAAATTATGACATTTTCCTCTGTAGGTGCCATTTTTCTTTCTTTGCAAAAAGCAGTTCTTACGCTTACAAGACACCAGGTATGATTCCTTTCACTCTCTGATCGAACCATTGCCCCTAATAAGAAGAAAAACATCACATTTGATTCTGGAAACATTTCAAGAGTCTTTAATGTATCCAAAGCCAGTCAAGATTTCAGTTTTCTCTGCTAGGAACTGTTAGCTGCCTGGGAGTTCATGTACCAATATACTGCACTCTGTCAGGGAAGGAGAGAGTCTGTGAACACTTGAGATGCTCCTGAGTGGCCGGAGTTCCGCCATTGCCTGCTGCATTGGGGGCCTTCACAGAACTCCCACTGCAGGGCACTCGGATGCCTTCCCCAGCTTCCTGCCCACAGTAGGATCCACTGTTTTTCTGTGTAGGCTCTCCCTATCCTTTACTTCCTTGGAACTGACACCATTTTCTTCTGCCATCTCATTTTTCTTGGCCCTTCTATACCCACAAATCCCATAGCCCCCTTTGCTTCCTCCTCTTGTACTTTTCTTGCTTTGTCTTTCTCAGTGCCATGTTCACTTGTTTGATCTTTTTTGACACTGTTTCCATCCTTTCTTGTTTTTCTCGCCAGTCTTCTGATTATCTCTAGCTGCACTTTTCCTCAGCCACCCACACATACCCCCTACATCTTCTTTCTTTCCTTCCATGACCAGAAGTATATCTTCTGTTCCCCTCCCTGTGAAACATCTGAAACAAAAGGAGAACACCCTCAGGCCTCTGCTCTCTTCCCATCAAACTGGTTTTCTCTCCCCCCCGCCACACTCATTTTCTCTCTCTCCCATCAGGGACTTGTCGCCTCTGGCTTGTTGATAGTGTTTAATACATTAAATGAAGCTCATAATTTCTGTTAGTGATACATTTTTTTCTGCCTTCTCCTCTCCCCCATCAAACTGTTCCCGACTTAAATAGAAGTAGCAAAATTAAATCAACTGAGGTGGTAAAATTCAGTGAAAAATGTGCAAACTTCTGAAACACTAAAACTCCCTTAGAAACATATTGAGAGCTGTTGTGTGGGAGGTAAAATATCAAATGGTTTTGATTCTTTCTTTAGAAATTGGAGAAAGAGTAATAAAATACAGCAGAGTCTGGTAGTGGAATAAATATTACAAAGAATTAATTTTCAGCTACATTTATGAAAATAATTGTTAATGTTTGCAGAATGCTTTGGGCATACAAGCACTATGTGAGTTCTCAGCTTTTTCAATGTGTATATGCTTTAAAGCACCTTCAAATCAACTAGTAATTAACATTTCCTTTAACAGAAGCAGCCTGTAGAGTAATTGTCATGTGATTATCTCTTCCCATAAACTAAGATTTCACTGCTAGATTCTGGTTACTGCTGGTTGCTTGTTTGGCAGTACTGATCCTCTTCATTAGAAAATGGAGCAATTTTTCAACATTATCTAAAAAACGTTACTGGCGCTTTTCACTAAAATGTTCACGTGTGGTGAGTAATGTGCTTGTTCAGCTTCCGGCACACACTTAACCTGCATTAATGGTCATCAGATTATCATGTCACCACAGCTGAAGGGGTGGTTCTTTATTTAAGGTACACACACACTTAAACGTGGATATTACACCTTAGGTTGATGTATAAATATAAAACTAAATACATACAGATGCTTAGATTATAAGTAAAAAGACAAATTAAGGTGGAATCTGGAAGAAGTACTCTATTCCTCTCTTTCTCAGTTTAAGTGGCTTCAAACTGAAAGAGAGTAGATTTAGGTTAGATATTAGGGAGAAATTCTTCCCTGTGAGAGTGGGGAAGCCCTGGCACAGGTTGCCCAGAGAAGCTGTGGCTGCCCTGTCTGTGGAAGTGTCCAAGGCCAGGTTGGATGGAGCTTGGAGTAACTTGGTCTAGTGGAAGGTGTCCCTGCATGTGGTAGGATGTGGAACAAGATGGGCTTTTCCGACCCAAACCTTCTGTGATTCCATGGTTCTCCTATGGCGGTATAGGAAATGCTTTATAAAGGCACTGATTCCAAAGTGATCTCTGTAATTTCTTAGATTTCCCTTGTGTTAGGCAATCTTGGGAAGCACTGTGAGTGCCCCTTACAGACACGTGCAGCCTCAGGAACCACATGCACACACGTACAGTCGGCAGTCAGGGTGGGCGTATGTGTACGTGAAGTGTGGAGGCAGAGGTTCACTTTCTCTCCCCTGCCTGGGAAGAAAGCAGCAGCACTGCTTTGTTGTGCCTCAGATAGTGGAGATGTCTGTAATTCATAACCTGTTGTGCTTAAAGAACAGTTGTTTGTGGTAGTCTAACCCTTGTGCTCCCAGCGTGCCAGCATGAAGCTGTGTGGGAAGTGTAGCTGCATGTTTCTAACTAACACCACTGTCTTTTGCACAGAATGGTTTTACTCCACTGCACATTGCCTGCAAGAAAAATCGCATCAAAGTCATGGAACTCCTGGTGAAATATGGGGCTTCAATCCAGGCTATAACAGAGGTAGCAAAATGCTTCATGTCCTGAAGAAACATTCCTTCTCTCTCTCTCCTCTTTTGCTTCCTTTTTTCTGTCTCTCCTGTCATGCGTCACTTTCTTGTATGTTTTATTTAAACGAAGAAGCCCATCCCTCCAACCGTGCAGAGGAGTAAAACTGCTCTTGCTTTGTTTCGCAGTCGGGCCTCACACCAATACATGTGGCTGCATTTATGGGCCACTTGAACATAGTCCTCCTTCTGCTGCAGAACGGAGCCTCTCCCGATGTCACTAACATTGTGAGTATGGCTTTCACTAGAACCATCTGCTCAGGACCCACAGAGAGTCTCTGGGCTACCATGTGGCTCAACCCAAGGTCACATTTTAGTGATACTTTATTGCATTCTAGGACAAATTATTGTAGCACTTCTAGTGAAGAGGGGAAAGTGATGGCTGTATGCGTCATTATAAGCCATCTCTGTTTTCATGTATTCTACAACAATGCTTGAGTAGGTAAAGTTTTCCTTAGAAATGGACAAAGCTCACCAAAAACATCCGAAGTGGATTATAAGCCACATCCCGCAAATTCTGTGTTTCCGTTCTGAAGGATGAAATTCAAGTCCAAATGGCTCTAATTTCTGCCTGCATAACTTCACTGGCTGTCATGAAATTCTGTCATTCCTGTCAGTGAAAGAGAATAAAATGCTTAAACCCCAACAATTAAACAAAAAGCAAAACTGGGAAACTCAAGTTGTTCTTCTTAGATGGGAAATTCCAGGAACTGGTGTTTAAATCTGGAAAATGTGACCTTTGGGAGATAGCACAAAATGCAGAACCTGACTTACCACAGAAATCAGTGTTTGTATACCAACAGCCTCTAGTTACCAAGAAAAATAACAACAAAAACAACATTATGATTTTCTGAGATGTATTTCATAATATGTTTTACTGTTTGAATTTGTCAGTATAAACAAATATTCAACTTGGGAGCCACTTGTACTTTGAAAGGAGCTTTTTACAGTATGTAAGGTTATAGGTAAGTGTTACCAACAACAAAACCAACAAAAATTTGGTAATCCAGGTACACTGGACTCATTAGTTTTTCTCAGCTGGAAAAATCTTACATGGAACCCAGTAAAATTGTTGAGCATGCGGACTTGTTTATGTGAATCATTAAAACAGACTTTTCATACTTCTTTTATAGAAGCAGTTTTTATATAAGAACTTTATTAATAATAAAAAAACCCCACAAAATTCTTGTGGAAGCAGTTAAAAATATTGTGTTACCAGACATTTGTGTGCAAAGTTTAACACTTTACAATTTCTGCTACGCAGATGTCTTGGCTTTCACTTGGTAAGCTGAGGTTCCCTGTTGAATTACTGTTTCCAAAACCTAAATTGCTTTGCTAATTCAGGCACAAAAGGGTCATGGTAGAAATTTAATCTTTAGAGTGTTTTTCACCTCTTAAACAGCTCATTCTTCAGGTAATAAACTTTATATATAGATGGAATTATTAAGATTTGTAGCTAGGGTAGTGGGATTTTGTTTGTTGCATACTTAGTAATCACAGGTAGTAGTATAATGTTAATTTAAAAATGAAAAGATAAATCAAGTCCTGGTTAAGAGGGTTTGCTGTAATTAAAAGTAATTATCAGGCAAGCTTAGGCTGCTTCTTTCCCTACATCTAGACAAGGACAAGAAGGTGTGATTCCTGATTCTGATGTAAAAGGTTTTGACTAGCGTGTTCATTTTGGCACTTTCACTTCAATTGATAATCGAGGGCATAAAGACCTTACAACACAATATTCTCTAGGTCTGGTGTAAGAAAAATTAACAATTAACACAATAAATGATGGGTCCTGCTGTGTACTCATGATAGATGAATAGAGCTCCTGGTTGTGGAGCTGTCCCAGGACCTGATGTACCAGATACTGGTGAGAGCTGCACAGGGACCGTTTCAGTCCACTTTGGGACACTGCACTCCAAGAAGAGAGCCCAGTTAAACTAGGAATGCTATCCTCAAGGAACCCTCATTTTCAGTGTTTCTTGGGAAACCTATGCAAAAAGTAAACGCTTTGAATATTCCTGATCTGGAATTCCATTTCACTCCAGTCAGCTTTTCAAAATTTCTTATTATTCAAGTTCTATGAGCTACAAAAGGCTTGAAACAAGATTGATTTCACAGCCTGGAGATAGAGCCACAATGCTGAGCACAGATTTTACACGTTTCATGTGCTGGCTGAGTTGTGCTCAGCCATTGCAAGGCCTTCTTAATGCTGCCAGCTCTACACAGTGTGCAGGGAGGTACCATCTGGAAGAATATCCCCTTCCATCTTGAGGCTCCTGTGCCATGCAATCCCTGGAGAGACACAGGCTCAGTGTGCTCTCATCTCCCGTGCGGCGCGTGAGCCGATGCCCTGTTACATAGAAAGCTGAGGGGCATATGTGACCAGAGCAAGTCCACCTGTCAGAATTTTCTGAAGCTGGGATTTTCATTCTGTCCCTCAGTGGCTGAGGTTATGTTTGTCTGGGATTGCCCAGCTGCCAAACCAAGGCATCCCCAGGTACAGTGACACATACTCACACCCCACCTTGGGGCTGGAGCCAGAGTCTCAGAAGGAGGCCAGAAGGCTGCGTCTCAGCACAAGTTGTCATGGGTGGGACTGACACTGGCAAAGCTCTTTCTTCGTGGAGGTTTAGGACACTGATATGCTTTTGCTCTCCTGCAGCGTGGAGAAACTGCTTTGCACATGGCGGCACGCGCCGGGCAGGTGGAAGTGGTTCGCTGCCTCCTGAGGAATGGGGCCCTGGTTGATGCTCGAGCCAGGGTAGGTGTTCTGCTTGCAATATTTTTTGCTTCCTCTTAAAACCATGGCTGAAGCAGTCACTCACCACTTCCCTCTCCTCCATTAGCCCGTTTTTATTGTTATCGCTTCCTACGAGTGTGCAAGACAAATGCGTAGGAAGGTCTGGGGGGGAGCAAGGAAGAGGAGTGTGCTCAGGGTGGCTCCACCCGCACTAACAACCCACTCGATTTGAGTTGTAGGAAGAACAGACCCCGCTGCACATCGCCTCTCGCCTGGGCAAGACGGAGATTGTGCAGCTGCTGCTGCAGCACATGGCTCACCCCGATGCCGCCACCACCAACGGCTACACCCCGCTGCACATCTCTGCCCGCGAGGGGCAGCTCGACGTCGCCTCCGTGCTCCTCGAGGCGGGTGCCTCACACTCCATGTCCACCAAGGTAAGGCAGAACGCTTCAGATCCGTGTGCCAGTGGCACAGGAGGAGGTCTGTGCCGTGATGAGTGTGCTTTCACGCTGAGAAATTAAGTTGTTTGGGCCTTTTATTTTGTTCTTATTTAATCGGCAACAATTCAGTAGACTGGAGTAATGTATCACAAGTTAATCAAATTTCAACTTATTTTGCTGTCATCTAAAATTGGGTTTGGTTCCCACTGAAGCCAAATGCAGTTCTTGATAAATACATTGTCCCAACAGGTTTAAAATGTCCTTGTTTCTCCCTTTCCCTTTGTCTTACAGGCAGGGCTTTTTTGGGCTAAATTTCCAAAACAAAAAAAGGGATGGCAATGACACATTCTTTATGAACAGGCCGCCTTTTATTCTTCAATACCTTCTTTACTTAAATAGTAAAATAATTCTGCCCTGTGCTAGCTGAAAGGAATGTTCCTAAAGCATAGAAGTCAGCATCTGTCCAGTCACATCGCATGTTGAATCTGTTTTCTAAAATGAGGTTCTAAAATGAGGTGTCATGTGACACAACAGGCCATTTTGTCTGGGATGATAAAAGACATGCTCTCCAGAACCACTAGTGGGTTTTTTAGCCAAAAATGGTACCAATAGACTCCTAACAGAGATGAACATGTAAGAAAATAGATAGCTGTGAAGAGAATTATATACCAAGATATCTTTTCCAAATTTAAAGCATTTGATAAGTGAGAATCACGTATTTTTCACTATTTATAAAAGTACCCTTGGTTTTACAGCTGGAGCTTAAAACATGCTTATGAACAACAGGGTGTCTTCTATGGTTTAAAAGACTAAACCAGCAATTTTCAAATTATGATCCATGGATTACTGGGAGTGCTTGCTGTTCTCCTTTTATCCAGCTATTAAACCACATTAGAATGGCTAAAAATACACTAAATACTTTCCTAATTTCCCATATTGCTCGATGGCAATTAGTATTTCAGGAACATTCTATAATTATGAATAGGAGAAGATGGAGCCTAGTAGATAATATCTTTATAGACCTGTGATTTGTGAACTGAAAATGTTTGAGATTACCCAATATAAACTCCTTCTGACGTGGGATTAATGGAACTAAATGATAATGATAATAAACATTAAACATCACTTATGTGCCACGCAAATAGGTCATTGCAGCTTCCCAGAAGTACTGCCAGGCAGCGGTGCAGCCTGCCACCTACTGTCGTACATCCATGAGCTTTCCTAACCAATTAAAACAGGGAAAGAGAAGGGGTTTTTTTTAGCTTTGGTAAAACTCTGTGAATGTATGAATACACAAATCCAAGTACAAATAATTTTTCATCACACCCTAATGGAGGAAAAGATTTGGAGTTTGGAGGTTTTTTTCGATGAATTTAGTTGGTGTTTCATTGTTACTGGCAATGACTGATGCAGGAAATACTTTTAAAGCTGTCACCATGGAAAAAAAAAGGTGAAGCTGATTTGGGGTGTAAATTTGAAGAAGTACCTTCATTGCCCCTACGCAGTGTGTGTTGCTAGTGCAGTCTGTATCAGACAAATGTCTGCCAGCCTGACAGCACATACATAGGGAAGAATAATAAAAGGGAAAGTATTTTATTGTGTTTCGTGCTTCTCAAACTGCTTTCGAGAGAGGCTGCTCTTTCTAGGTTCAGCTGTTGATTCTGAGGTAGAAGAATAAGTGCTTAACACATAGTTCTTAAACAAGAGATGTCAGCATGACCTTTAACACACAAGTCTGTGTTTTATCTCCTGGAATTTTTCAGAAGGGATTCACACCATTGCACGTGGCAGCCAAATATGGGAGCCTGGAAGTGGCAAAGCTCCTGCTGCAGCGTCGCGCCTGTCCCGATTCCTCTGGCAAGGTACTGCTGGGGAAGAAAAAGTCAGACGTGTGTTGGATCCTTCCTTAAGGAAGAACTGTGTGAAATATGCACCCCAAGAGGGCTGCAGCTGCTTTTGCCCGGTGACCGTGGCTTTGTTGGGGTCGTGTCTCCCCCGGGGTGATGGCTGAGTGCTGCTACCCAGCATGTTGGGTTTGGGTCCATGGCAGGTGGGTGCTTGGCTGCTCTGAGGGCAGGTATGCATCTGTGGCTCAGAAAGCAGCGGTTCCATCAAGCTACCTAAATTCCCAATGGATAAACACAGGAGCAAAGCCCAGGTTTTCCCTGCTGTGGTGTGATGGAAGCCTGCGGCTGCCACCCTGGTTGGCCTGGTACGCTGCTTCTCCCCGCTAACAGCCAGCTGCCTGCCATGGCCTTGCTGTCCATCCCCATTGCCCCCCCCATCCCCTCTGTCCCTTGCAGCCTCCTGGACCCTTCCATCCCACCGCACCCCGGTCCCCTCCATCCCGTTTCCCCGCCGTCTCCCGTTGCCGTCGCTCGCCCGCGCCCTCGTCCCGTAACGCGCTAACGCCGTCCCCGCCCTTTCAGAACGGCCTCACGCCGCTGCACGTGGCGGCGCACTACGACAACCAGAAGGTGGCGCTGCTGCTGCTGGAGAAGGGCGCCTCGCCTCACGCGACCGCCAAGGTGAGCCCGCCCGCCCCGAGGGGAGCCTGGGGGGAGCTGGCCCCGACGGAGCCGCGGCGCAGCCGCCAGTCGCTTCACTAACGTGCAGCATTGGCACTGGCGTTAGAAATGTATATTCCGACAAGGAAGATGGCGAACGAGCACAAGGGGAATTCATTCCAGGTTTAGGAGCAGTGCTGTGGTGTTAGTGCGTACGTGGGGGCAGCCCTGAGGAGACCCTGAGGGGCAGCCCTTACACTGAGGGGACTCAGTCCCACCGGAGTTTTAGTCACGGCTGAAGTTACTTCGCTATTGTGCAATGTTAGCAATGGCATTAGAAATTTCGTTCTGGGGTTAGGAGTGGTGTTGTGGTATCACTGTGCAGGTGAGGGGAGCTCTGAGGGGACAGTGTGGAGCCCTGAGGGCACCCAGCCCTGTTAGAGCTTTGGTCACAGCTGGAAGTCACCTCACTATTGTGCAATATTAGCAATGACTTTAGAAATGTGTATTCCGACCATGCACACTAATCATTCCAGCGGTAGGAGTGGTGGTATGCTATCGATGTGTAAAGTAAAAGCTGCTAAAAGGGGAAAATGGTGACCAGATGGGTGCAATACCAGAGTGTCCTGCTCTCTGCAAAGCTGCTGATCTACAGGCTTCCAGGAAACGTTCAAGGGTTGTATTGGGAATGTGGTTTCCACAGCAGTGCATGGAAAGCAGGGTAGTTTGGGAAACTCCCACTTAAAAAAACCCAACAAAACAACCACAGGCCAACTCAGCCAAGTACCCCCACAGGATCTGTGTGCTGGCACCCAGGATTTTTCTCTCACGATGTGTTATAAAGCGATTAGGAAGTTGTCTTACTGCCAGAAAATGCTATTCTACTGTGCTTAAATGGTTAATTCGATCACAAAAACATTCCACCCCATTGCTGTTTCCAGCCTGTGACTGGCACATGTATTAAAATTCCATATGCAAACACATCTCTACCCACATGCTCTGAAAAAGCATAATGTGATGAAAAGTGTGCACCCATCACTCATCATGGGGAATGTCACTCATCACTCAAAAGGGATTTTTGCAACATAGGTTGTACCAAATATAGGTGTCAAACTCGAGATAATTTGAAGGTATTGGTGGAACAGTCCTGCCCACCCTGGTGAGGGCTGGCTTTGATCTGGTTTAGGCGGCGAAAATAACAGACGGACAAAGCAACACAACAGCAGGGCCATGTGGGATGTGTCTGGCCTTGAAAATTTAATGAACTCTCATCTCTAATAGCAGGGGTAACATCAAATAATACTGTTTTATGGTGCCTGACTTCTTAGGCTTATATGGCTGTTGTGGTAACTTTATTTTCCTTTTGTTTCCTGGCTGGTGTCAGAATGGATATACGCCTCTGCATATTGCTGCCAAGAAAAACCAGATGCAGATAGCTACCACTCTGTTGAACTACGGGGCTGATACCAACATTTTGACCAAGCAAGGGGTCACCCCACTTCATTTGGCCTCCCAGGAAGGTCACACTGACATGGTGACTTTGCTTTTGGAGAAAGGATCCAACATCCACGTGGCAACAAAGGTAATTCACGTTTGGAGACAAAGTATTGTGGGTTGGGAGTATCCAGTAAGATGTGACGTTTGTGTCTGTAACAACATGCACCAGAAACCTGAGAGCTACAGTCTGAAATAATTCAGTGCGCTTGCCAGCAGAGGCTCTTTTCCTAATGTTTTTATCCTTCAGCCTTTTTTCTGAGTGAAGAAATTTACATTCTCTGGCAAATAAGAAAACAACAGTATTACTGGAGTAGACTAAGAAAAATTCTATGGAAGACCTTTCCAATTTTTTTTAAATGATTGTGTATGACAGCTTTTTTATGGAAAACAAGGTCATCAAAAAAAACCCCATTACTGTAAATCTTCATGGGTCGCTGGGTTTATCCAGGGATATATACAAATCTTATTTATGCAGGTGAAAAGCCTGCAGCTTTTGCTCATACAAGTCAGACTAGAAGGCTCAGGTCTCTCCTTGCGTGGAGTTAATATATTCTGCTAATAGAAACAAGGTGATTTTCATTCCTTACACAAAATTTGTTCAGGGCCTTGTTCACAGGAAAGCACTGCGCGTGATCACAGTGGGGCGTCAGTTAAAGGCTGCATCCTTTTCTTTGGCATTTGAATGGGATCTATTTCTGGAGTTAATGTCTTCATTCTGACTTGTGCCTGCTGTTGTCAAGGTTCCCCTTCCTGTCTGAGGAGTGGGAAGCACATTTTATTAATGGGCTTCTCAGCTTCCCAAATTACATTATTGTAGCAAATCTGAGCATTGATGCCTGAAAGTTGACCTCTATGGGTATGGTGATGTAATTGTTTTGGAGCTGTTTGTCAGCTGGAACAGGAGCTATATTGACTCTACATTGTTTAAAAACACCACCCATACTCAGAAGCTATAGTTAGGATCTATTCATGTTTTAAAGATGAAGAAGTGGGAAAGTAGATTTTATTCCTTACGTAAAGTAGGGTTTTATTCTTACTTCTATCTATTTATTTACTTGTTATATTCCATCTCCAGGCTGGACTGACATCCTTACACCTTGCTGCTCAAGAGGATAAAGTGAATGTAGCCGAAATACTCACCAAACACGGTGCAAATCAGGATGCTCAGACAAAGGTAAATCATGGAGTGGCTTCGGTCTCCAGCATGCCGAAGGGTGCTGCCCTTGTCCAAGGAATGTTCCACTGAGCTTGCAGTTTTACTTCTTTGTTCTCCTCCTGTAGCTTGGTTATACACCTTTAATTGTGGCCTGTCACTATGGAAACATCAAAATGGTGAATTTTCTCCTCAAGCACGGCGCAAATGTCAATGCTAAAACAAAGGTAAAGAATTTTCCATTGCTTTGCTTTTGCTATTTATTCTGAATGTGGTAACCCAGCACTCCTACATGACATAAGTGCTTTTTTCCTTGGGAGCTATAACTGTGGCATGGGAGGTGTCAATGTACGGTAGCTGTAATGGAATGCCTTGTCTCTGCTCCATCTCATGGTGTGGTGTTCAGGAAAAAAAAGCCAGATAGCTCTTTGGGTGTATGAAAAAATAACACAGAGAATCCATTTCATTGGTTTTTCTTTTTGTTATTACTTGCAAACTAGCAAACACAAGTTTGTTCCTGATCTCATTTACACATGGTTTACACCAGTGTAATACCACTGGGCTGCCAAACTACTAAGTAACAATTCAGACTCTTTGAGGGTGATGCCAGGTTCTCTCCAATATGCTGGGAGAAGAGTGGGAAGAATTACTGCTGTTCAGTGTGTGGGTGGGATGACTCTGGGAGAGGAAGTAGCTGTGGTAAGGGAATGTGGTTTACTCAAGAAGAGTTTGAGGTTTTCTGAGGGGAATTTGACCACTTAGACTGAAATGGGCCTGACTACCAAAGTGTGAATAAAACCCACTGACCTCAGCAGCTTCTCCTGGGATAAGCTGGTGGGCACACCAGCTGAATGCGATGCATTTTGTAGCAAGAGTTGTTTATCTTCTGAGAATGCAGAGAGAGGTTCTGGTGGCAGCAACAGTGTGTTGCAGCCCAGAAATCACCATATCACCCTTATCAGAAAGAGAAGGCTAACTTAGGATCTGCAGGGCTCCAGCTTGGTTAAAGCTGACTTCAGGCAATTGCTGGCTACTGGCTTCAAGCTGGATGTCCTGGGAGCGACAGGAAGCAGCCCACTGACAGTATTTTTTAAATTTCATCAAAATCTCTGGCTTGTAGTCTGCTGGTCCCTCTGGTCAGCTCCCATGTCCCCAGCTGGGACCTATGGGATGATTTGTTTCTCAGAGAAGCATTATTTTGTCACCGTGGTCACAGCTCAATGTGGTAAGAAACAGCCAAGTAAATAAATAAGAGTCTCTAGCCCATCCCTCATGGGATCACCTAGAATCAATGGGCAGAACTCAGGGATTCCGAAAGGACAGGCAACACTACTGAACAAACAGCTGATGAGAATTAATAAAGCAGACACTAGCAGGATCCAAACTACGGCTGCCAAGACATTCAGCTGAGTTATTTGGAGGCTAACTCAAGGGACAGACAAAGTCATGTCTTTAGTATTAGGTCTCTCTTTGTGTTTAAAGGGCCACTGGGACAGATTGATTCCATTCACCCAGGTATTTTACTTATTTAGAATAGTTTCATTACAGTCAGCAAGTTTGCATGAGGAAGTAGTTCTCCAAAATCTCACACCTAGGGACCACTAATAATACTGGCAATCTGTCAACTGTTGTTGTGGACTTAGTTTAAAGAATAAGTCCTGGATTCAAGACAGGCATGTTAAAGAGTGAATAACCCCTATTGCAACTGAGGCCTTAACTGGAGAAAGCCTGCACAATGCTTTGTGCAAGGAACACATGAATTGTATTTTTGAAGGACTGCGCTAGTATTTAAGTAAAGATAGTGAATCTGCTTGCCACTAGAACCTACAGTAGGTAGTAGTTCTTAGCAGGCCATGCACTCACTCTGTCAGTATAAGAACTGTAACAGTTTTGAACTATCACTGTCTAATTAGCAGTGCAAAGCATTACTGGCATCTGTTTGTTTGCAGCAGAGATAACTCTCAGAGCACATTTTCAGAGCCTGCCCCAGGCCTTATGTAAGTGTACAATGAGATCAACCCAGGGTTTTCTTCCAGTTTCTTCTCTGCCTGCTTTTAAAGCCAATTGCAAATAATTTTGTAAATCAGTTGCCTGACTGGACTTATACAATACCATCTCAGATTAGGCAGTTTACGCACGTTTAGGTTATGTTTCTGTGTTGGGAGGCACGAGAACAAATCACTGGAGCAGATGAGTAAATTGAACTAAGTATGTTTATTAATGCAGACACTGTGTACGTGTTTCTAAGTGTAATTACAACTTGGTCCAGCCTTTTGGAGATAAAGTGAAGCTAAAATTGATTGACATTTGTAATAGGTATATGTTGTTAGCCTTTTAGGAGGCAAATAGGCTTTAATCACTGTTGTTAAAAATTATGTATGTTTTTAATTGACTCATATTCTAGAGGCAAATCTTGGGGCCTCTGTTGAAAACTAGGATGTGAGAGGAAGAGCAGTGTTCTCTGCCTCTCAGCTATAATTCTATGCTTTCAGCATGCCCCTTTAACTTTGCTGTTCTTCATTGTACCTTCCTCTGATTTAGGAAATGGGGGGAAAAAGTGTTTTCATAGGTTTCTTTTATTGTGAGAGAGAGATGATTTTTGAATAAGAATATTGTCTTCCTTTATATTTTCATTAATCTGGGCAAGGATTATTATTATTACTGAAGGTTTATTATTTTTGGGTTGATGTCATAATTTATGTTTAAAATGTCTCAAAAGGAGCAGAAGGAAGCCAAGTGCAGTGTCTGATCTAATGATTGGTTCTTGTTCTTCGTTTGCTTTTGCTGTCACCACCGTGGATATCAGAATGGGTACACCCCTCTTCACCAGGCTGCTCAGCAAGGCCACACTCACATCATCAATGTTCTGCTGCAGCATGGGGCCAAGCCCAATGCCATCACCACTGTAAGTCTGACGTGTCACTGGGAACTTGTTTCCCTGGACAGTTCTTTACTTTCCCTCCTTAGACTCAAGAGCAAGGCATTGTTTTGGTGAAAGTATTCCTCGTACAGCTGGTTGTCATATGTGGAAATGTAATTTCCTCTGCTTTTCCTTATCCTCTTAAGGTAGTTCACATCTGACCTAACTGTGCACTAAGCTAAACATGAGGCAGAGGAGCAGATACTGAGCTGCAGGATCAGGCTGGCCACAGCTGGCTGTGCCAGGCTCATTCAGTTTCTCTCTGCCTCAACGCTTTTGTCTGGAAATTGATATCTCCAGAAGGAGTTTCCCATAAAAATCGAGGGCAGTTCAGAACCTTTTTTTTTTTTTTTTTTTTTTTTTTAAATTTAAACCCAAATTTCTGTCCCTCTGTCCACTGGATTTGCTTCAGGTTCTTACTGAGTTCACTGAACTTAATACCTCCTCAAAGACCGTCAATAGCTCCTGGCACAGCTCCTTCTCCGCAGTGAGCCAGGAATGCGACTGTCCTATGTCAAGTTGATGTTGTTATTAGTCACCTCTAATTGGGTAATCATTAGAACACTGCCAGAGTGTCCAAAACTCCTGTCATTCCCCAGAGTGGATCAGTTTTCCATGTGCATTTAGAGTGTGTGCTTAAATCAGTACTGGCGCTGTGTTCGGTCCTGGAACAATCGCATGGAATAATCTTGTGTGAAAGTTATCCAGAATACCAGTTTGTGCACTTGATCATGAAGTGAGAGACCACTGTAGTCATCTTCTGGGGCTGTAGGTACTGTTTGGCGTGTTCAACTGGGGGTCTCTTGGCTTGATTTCAGTCCTCATATTGGGGCTGTCATGCCCAAATCTAACCCAAGTCCAAGCAGCCTTAGGGATGTGTCTTTGCTGCACAGTTGGCTGCTTCCTCAGATACTTGATCTGTCCTTGTCCACACAGAGCAACCTCTGTCTTGAGATAAGAGAGAATTTCAACCTGAGACATCTGTCAGGGAGGTATGGGAGTGGTGTATGAGCAGCTAATGTGCAAGTGACAAGTAACAGTCAAATTTTTTGTGCTGTGAAGATGCTAATCTGTTCATTTTGTGCTGCTAATCCACAGACTCGGTGTTGCTTCAGGGTTGCTGAGCTAGACTAATACAGAAGAGTTTAAACTGTAGATAACTTAAGCCCTTGCTAAAGAAGAGAGAGCCTCAGGCTGATAACCCTGCCTGTGGTGCAGTGGGGTCACAAGAGAAATCATTTCTGTGCAAAGAGCAGTACAGTGACAGTTCATGATTCCTCAGGAGGGACAGCATGTTGTCCCTTGCTTCAGTGCAAAATAGCATGGAAAAATTCTGTGTAGAACTCTTTACAAAGAACCACAGAACACATTCCTTGCTCCCCTCCCCAGGCTGAGTGACAGGGGGACTCTGGACTGCCAGTGTTCCAGGAGATGAAATGGGGATAAATAGGCCTAAACTCTTGCTAAATTATTTTAATGTCCATTTGATGAATGACATGTCTCTATATTATCAACATTCAAACTGCAAATAAGTGTATTTAAATGGAACTATAATTCCTCACTCCCAAGCCTTTTGTGGTTTGTATTTGTTAAATCATTAGCTTTTGTGAACTGTTAGCGGAGATACATTTTTGTTGTATGAAGGAATAGGAGTATATGGGGACAGCACAGCTGTAATTTTGTATTCCCCAGGTAAGGAATTGTACCTGGGAAAGGTATTACAGTTTCAACTGGGAGTGAAACTGTAAGAGGTTAAAATACTTTTTATTTTTTAAAAGTGTATTTCTGCAAAATAAACCCCAAACTTCTGCAGGCGAGACAGGCTGTATAGTGGAATGCGAACCCTGAAGGGTTAAACCATACAGCGCTGTAGTATTTGGAATTGCTGGCAGATGTAAGTGTGTTGTGTTACCATGGCAATTTGGGCTATAGTCTTAAAGAAGTTACAAAGACGGAGTCAGATGTAACGGTAAAAAAGCCGTGATTTTCCTAGGCTGTGCCTTGTTTTGGATGGAAATGCTGGCTCATGCAGCGTGGAGAGTGATCTCATTGGTTCACATCACAATCCTCCCTCTCTCTCAGTGCGCTCTCCCCCTCTCTCTTCCCTTCAGAATGGTAACACAGCCTTAGCCATCGCCAGGCGCCTGGGATACATCTCCGTGGTCGATACGCTGAAGGTTGTAACGGAGGAGATCACCACCACCACAACTGTGAGTTGCACATGCATTCAAATGTTGCTCTTCTTTACTCAGTGTTGTCTTTTTGCTCTTCCCTCAGGCTCTCCATGCATCTCTTTCCTTTTCTGTTTTGTTTGAGGGGGTTTTAGCTCTCCCCCCACCCCCCCCGTATTTTTGCTACAGTGCTTTCAGTATATCGTATAAGCATGTGGAAGTGTGTGCAAGGCAGCAGGCTCCCCTGAGCTAGGGAACAAAATCTGTGTGCATACCGATGGAAAACAACAATTCAGAGTAAAACTTGTTTCTAGACCTGGGTCTGAGCTGCAAACCCAGACTTTCCAGAAGTTTGTGCATTGTTGTTTAGATCCTGCCCTGTTTCTCTTTACACTTCTCCTTTCCCATCTGGCCTTACATCTCCATGCTTTTGACACCTCCTGAGGCTCAATCCTTGCAGCATCTCTACGTTGGGACTGTACCAGCTGTGGCCTGGAGCCAAACCTAGTGAGGCTCACTGAATGGCTGTGAATCACATCCATCATCTTCTTACTCAAGTCACTTCCAGTTCAAACAGATCCTGTTTTCCAAAATGCAGAGGAATGTTTCCGTACAGGCTCGGTCCTCTCAGTGCTCCACACTCTTGGAGGCTGTATTTTGGTGTCAGGGTTCGTGACTGGTGTGTGCTCAGCATCAGTAAGGTGGTTTAAGCCAGGAAAAGCGGATCTGTTGGGACACCCAGGGAGGGGAAGGTTTTCCCTTCTTGCACTTTTACCTCCTATCTAGAAATGTTATACCAGGTCAGAAGGGAGAACGTTAGAAAAAGCACATAATTAAAGGAATTAGGTTAATTTAAATCTTGGTTACTGCATTTATCTCGAAACACTGCTGTAAGGTCATGCTTTTTCATTTTATTTTAATTTTTTTTTAATGCAAGATTAGCATTGTAGAAAATCCATTCGCTCTAGATGACATTTAGGAGCTCAGAGCTGTAAAAATCCACAGATTGTTAAAAAGATGCTGCTGTTCAGTCATGGAGAGGGTTAGAAGTAGAGAAGAAATCCAGAATCTCTTGTAAAGAAATGGAAAAATAATTTCGGTTTTGTTGCATGTTGACAGCAAATCCCACTTGATATGAACCAAGGAAGATGCAATAAAGATAACTTGGCATAAGGTTGCAAATAGAATGAGTCATAATTTATTAATGACCTGCAAAGATCAGGCTGAGTCAGGTTTGGAGAAGGAATTCCAGTGTAATTCCAGAAGTCTCTTAATAAGGACTCTGTGTTTCTGTTGTTATTACTTCTTGTTTAATCGTATAGCACATCACACATATATGTGCATAAACATGTATCTAATCAGAAATTTAGGACAATAAAACCTAGGGAAATTGTTTTGAGAAACTTTAGCTCTTATATTTTTAAGCTTCAGAGGACACCTTTGTCACGTCTTCTGTGCTGTGTCCTGGTACATGTTTATAATTTATTGTTTGATTTCAGCAGTAACTTGCTTTCTCATTTACACTGTGTTTCACTGTGCAAACTTGTACCTTGTCTCACATAAGTGTTATATCTTTGAAATAATAGGAATTGTGCTATGAAAAGACACCTGGGAATTATTTACTTTGGATAAATATTTCTTTAAACACTGAGGATTAATCTTTTTTCCTACCGGCTAACTCATTCCTGGGGTTTAGGACTGAATCAAGTACTGAAGCTTACTTGCAGAGCTGACCTTTAATGCTTGCACATGAGAGAAATCTGAAATCCTCATCTGTGTCTGCATACTTTAAAAGTCAGGTGGGAGCCCTCGATAAACTCAGCAGATTCTCCAGCTATGACTTCATCTAACCCTTGTACCTTAGGGATATATGGAATGGTGGTGTTTGCGGTGGGGGATGTTGATGAAACGTGATTTAGAACAAGTCCTGAAAAGGAGGGGTAAGTAGCAGGCGCTCTCTGCGGTCAGGTTCTCCAGATGGTAAGGTTGATGTTGCCAAACGTAAGCGCAGCATTGAGCCCTGAGAGAAGGTGCTGTCACCATAGCTACCTCCTTCTCTGAGGCTGGGCTGAGCCCTGCACCGAGGATGTTACACAGCCCGATGCTTGATTGATATTCAAGTCACTGGCACTTGAGATGAGGGAAAGATCTCCAGTGCCAAAGCCTTTCTTTGCTCTAACTTGGAACAAATCTTCCTCTTACTTGCATTAGTGCTGTTATTAGTGGAGCCACATGAGTATAAAGCAATAGATAGAATAAAGTGCACTTTTTTTACTGAAAGATTAGAGAGCATCGGGAAATAAATCAGAACAAACTGGACTTTCGGGGGTTTGCTATGCAATTAAGTTTGGGGCCGTTTATACAAACAAGCATAGTCTTCCTGTGGTCGGATGAATATATGAGGAGCTTTCTGGTTGTTTACAGTATGCTGCTGTGTGAGTAAGTCATTGCTGAAAGCACATTTGGGTTTATATACCTGAATTATATATTTGAATTATTCTATGCTACCTGATGAAAATCTGGCCTTACAATGGAAGGTTCAAATACAGAAGCCTTAAGTAAACTCCATAATGAAATTCTCAGTGGTACTAAACAGTAGGGAGTTTGAGAAACACACTGAGCAATTTTCCATGTAGGCCGTTCGTGGGGCTAGATACGGATTTTAAATTTTGAGAGTATTTGATGTGCCTATCAATTAAAAAAAATCTAATATCACATTGAAAGTTCCTTTAAAAGCATTAATTCCCAGCAGAAGTTGCGTGGATTAGAATTAATGTAGAGTTAATGATTAAGTAGAATTAAGAACTAAGTAGAATTAACGATTCTTGCTGAGTTCCGTGTTCCAAAGATGGCATTGAAGAGGTTTTGTTCTTCTGTAATGTGCCTGTGCGCGCACACACTTTGGAATCTCTTTTCCAAGCTTTGTTTCGATTGTTAAATTATGTAGTAATTTTTTTCTTACTGATGCAAAGTCAGTAAACCAATAAAGTATCCTTGCTTCCCTGTAAATAGATAATAATGTCTGCAAGCCTTAGAGACCGGGGTGTTTTTCTATGGGGGCCTGTAAAAACCTAAGTAACTAACAGATGGCTGTAATGGTCAATAAACCTTGGTGGCCTAGGTAATAGAAAAGTGGACAGTGATCCTCTCTACCTGCAGCTTGTGCTTTAACTTAGTTGATTGTTGAACTTATTTGTTAACTCTGGTGTTGAAGAGACAAAGTCAGTGCCACCTGAATGACAGCGCCTCCCCATCTGTCATCGCTGGCCTTGTCACCCCGCTGCTGCCTGACATTTCTATCCCAGGAAAGCCGTGGGAATACGGGGGAAAAGTCAGTCATGGTGGTGGGGGCATTTGGTGAATAGAAACTAATTTGCAATCCCGAACATGTGTTCTGCTGCAACAGAAATAATTAGTTGTTTTTACTCATGGGAAGAGTGAATTTAGGAGCCTAATTGGGATTGCCAATTGAGGCAAAGGGCATTGTTCTTTCCCTGTACCTCAGGAGCGTAAACTGGAACTGCTGTCACAGTTAAATAGATTTCAGAAATGTAAATCAGACTTTTAAAACAAATTTCCAAAGTAATTACACGGTCGGTAACTTAGTTATTTATGAAAGTGCAGTATTTTACAATAAGCAAGAATGCTGGCTTTGTCACTTTGTTGGAAACAGAGTAGTACGTAACAGGATCAGGAAATAACTAGAAAGTTTTTTGCAACAAAAGCTGCTATTGACTTCGCTGCTTGATATCAGCAGGCATTTTCCCAAAACACTATTGCATAAGGGACTCAGGGTTTGGCTGATTTAATTATCCCTCACATGAAATGCTTTCACTCCTTTGCATGTATGTTAATTTATGCACAATAGACGGTATCTGTAGCAGGGAGTGAGCCCTGCCTCAGAGGGGGTTTCTCAGGGGAGACACGTGGCCTCCTGGCACTCCTCTCCATGCCAGAGGGGCACCTGTGCTCCCACACATCCTTAAGGGCCGTGTGCCAGCTGCCCTCCGCAGCTCCCCAGCTCGGCTAGGTGGAGCCAGGGAAATCGGTGCTTTTTGGTTTTGACTAAGGCACTTCTGATCACTGCTCCTTTTGAAGCCCTTGGCATTTTGTCCCCTGTATCGTAACACACCGAAGAGTTCCCTGCAGGCAACTTTTTTCCATCTCGCACTTCCTACAATTTCTCTCGTGATGTTCATCTCCTTCTCCAGTCCGAATCTGGATGCTGAAAGGATGTCCCCATTCTTGGTCCAGCACCTCTGGACATTTGTGTCCTCCCAGAAGTCATTTGTGAAGATAAAATTATATTTAAAAAAAAACTTCCAGTGTTTTCCTGCTCTGTGCTCTGATATTTAACCAGAATCCTCCCACTATTCCTCAGTCCATACTTGCCTTGCTTCACAATATTTTAAGCTCTTAGGTGCACAAAATGTTTAAAAATCTTCAAACAACTTTTTTTTTCTCTGATGTGTATGTGCTTTGCGGGAATACACGTGATTTATGAAAAGGATATCATTAATATGCACTGCAGTCACCTTTTTCTGGAGATGGGGGAGACATGTTTCAAGTGATCTGTGTAAATCCTTCACATCTTTTTTTAGTTTAGGAATTTCACATCATTCATAACTTCATTTCTAAATGCTTTACAATTTAATAATTTCCATATGCCACATACAACTTTCTGAAGCTCTTTTGTAGACATTACCTAATTCATTTTAAAATTGTCTTGGAAACATTGAGCTGAATTGTTCTACATGCACCATTTATAAATGAATTTTATTCCTCTGACCAGCTCATTATCTCATGTTTTTGTACTTTTCTGCCAGAAGAAATGTTACCTTATGCAGCACTGAGAATAGGAGCTTCTGGAATAAAGATGACAATGAAAGCTAGGGGAAGGGGAAACAGGTTATGAAATGCCTCAGCACAATCCCACTGCTGTCTCTGTTGAAAATAACACTGCTGTAAACTTTGCTCTTCTGTTTGGTGTTTAATTTGAGGACTGATTTTGTCTTTGCAGACTATAACAGAGAAGCACAAGCTAAATGTACCCGAGACAATGACTGAGGTCCTGGATGTGTCAGATGAAGAAGGTGAGCGATTTTTGGTAAATTCCTCTTCCATATCACCTATGTAACCTGTTTCATAGGCTCAAGAAGGTGCTTGAGTACTCTGACATCTTCCTTTTGCTGTGCTTGAAATGAAGTTCTTTTTTTAATGATGTAATCATTATGGTATTTGCATAAAGATGCCAAAATTTGACACAAAACAAAATCCTGAACTCCTACATCTTTTTCAGAAAAAGCTTATCTGAACCAAATTGGCAAATGGGAACATTTCCCAATGGGTTTTAAAATTTCAGTGTAGAGCTGTCACAAAGCTGGCTTTGACCCTCCCATAAAGAGGAATCCGAACAGTAATTTTTTTGGATCTGTGCCACCTGTATCAGATACAAATATCTAGGAATTTTGCCTAATTGGAAACATTTGTGTAAGAAGATGCATAAGGTGTGGAGGGTGAGGAGAACATTCCCTTGAGGGAGCTTTTGGCACATGGGACTCAAGGAGACACATGGCATGATAAAAAGTAACAAGATGCTAGTAAGTTTGGTACTTGGGTTTCAGAGGCCTTTGCATGTACAGACAGAAGGCGTGTGTTGTGCTGCTTAGCTGCATCCCAAGAAGACTTCTGTGAACTTCTGGGAGGAGTGATAAAGTATCACACTTTTATACGGCTCAGAATCACAGAAATGGCCTAAAACCATCCCTTTCTAAGAGTTTGCAGTGACGACTTAGAAATTTCAGTCACAACAGTAGTAATAAATACAAACACATTTGGAAGGATTTTCTATGTTCCTTTTTACACTTGGCAGTGTTAATATTGCAATATCCTATGTGCGCGATTTTATGGTGGTTGTTATTATTTCGTGCAAATAATGTGTTGAGTGAGTAATTTCCAGAAAGTCCTGGGAATTTGGAAACTCAGGTTACAGGGTTGGTGTTGTTCTTTTACAAAGAACACAGATGCACTTGTGGTTCTAAATGGTGCACGAAGTTAATGGCATTCATTAATTACAAGTTCTTGTATTGCTTTTAGAAATGGGATTTATGCTGATAAATGAGTTATGCTCTTGAGAAAATATGATGCTTAGGCTCCAGATGCAACCTTTTGTTTTAAAATGCAAAAGCAAACAAGTGTGATTCACAGCCAATTACTTTCTGCTGCATCATGACCAGTGATATTATTTTGTTTTGTCTCTGATTAAGAAACATTCAACTGCTTGTGTAATTACTATGTTGAATTGCCTTTAAATTGCTTTTGCCTTACGTTCACCTTTTTGAGTTTTCTCCTAATCTTTTGATCTACCATTGAATCATCTTTAAATCCACAAAGCCTAGTATGTCTTCCTGCTTCTACAGGATTAATCCAGGGTGTTCCTTGTTCTCAAACGAATTTGTGTGTTGTATAGCCTTTAAACACTCTGATGATGAACCCTTCAGTGATGGGGAAGCATATAGTGGCACGGGTGCTGTTAGCAGGAGTTCATGGAGTAAGACCTACAGACTTTCTCTTTTTGTTTAACTCAGACTGGTTTATTTTTTGTGTTGAAACAACACAAATTTGCATAATCTGGGTGCCTAACACTACTCCCCTCTGTTACTTTTGAAGTGTGGCTGAGTGCGTGTTTCCTGCAAGGTGGGAGGAAGAAGGGAAGCCAGAAAATCTCAGATTTATTACCTCTATCTTGAGTATGTTGGCAGAACTTGAAGGGGCTGTCCTGCATGACTAATGCTCTCCAGTGCTTTGAATTAGCATTCACTGCAAGAACTCCTAACGTGGATGGTGCTTGTCACAGCAACTTAAAACAGCTTGGGACAGGAAGGCTGCAAAACTTTTTAAATGAAGAGGATGTACCTTTCAGTGGTGGTGTAGCTTTATAAGAGGCTAGCAGTAAGGTTTCGGTGATGCTGTGTTCTTTCAAGTGACACAGTATGTTCTGAAATAAATCGATGTGCTGCTGTAAACCTGCCAGCTGTATTTATATAATTACCAAGTTGAACACGAGAGTACTTGAGCAAAGAAGTATTTCAGGTCCCATTGTGGAGCATATTCATCACTGGTAATAAGTATTTTGCATTTTGCTTGGAAGATAGTTATATTCCATAATTGTCTGCTGTCTTGTTGTTAATGTAGTATTTGTATTCCTAAAATCCAGTCTTAGCAGTGTGAAATAAAAGACAAATATCCATCAAATAGCTTGGTATGGAAGGTCCTGCTCTGTGTAGGCTATTTTAAAATGTCTTGAATGGACCAAGAGTCCCACTAATTCTTCTTCAATTTTCATGCAGCATTTTTTTGTTTATCCACTGAATTATTATTCAGAATTCTTTACCTTTTATGGTACCTGCAAAACCACATCTATCTTTTGAACAGAATCGCATTATATTTTTTATTTAAAATGGCATTTGATCCCCATTCATGGGTATTGCACTACAGACTCCCATAGGCAGAGCTGTTAAGTGGTGTAGTTTGTGCAACATGTACCTCTGCCAGCAGAAATGCTCAGTGTGGATAAAGTTGCACTAAAAACCCTGTACATTTTTATCATTTTATCTGCCTTGCCTGTACTGCTGCAAAGTTCAGTTGCTTTAAAGGTGCCACTGCAAAAGAACCATTTTGCACCTGAGGGATCCTTAGAGCAGTAAAGAGAAATTACTGCAAAACATCTTGTGAAATGCATTTAAGTGATGTCTACAGAATTAATGAAGTTAAGCACAGGCAAGTATTTTTGTTAGGGTTGAGTCCAGCAGAAGAGCTGCACAAACCAACAGTCGTTGAAATTGTTTGTCTTTGAGACTCCCACGGGAGATAGTGCCGTAAGTGTAGTACTGTAGAGAGATAAGACAACCAGTAAAACAGATTGTTCAAGAGCTCTCATTTGTTTCTTTTTGAGTCTCCTCATCACCAGTTAATTTTCAAAAGCTGTAGTTTCACTGTCTGTTTGAGACCAAGTTCTGGCTGCTGCAGAAGTTGTCAAGCTCTAACCATGCTTCCCCACATCCTCAATCCTGGCAGCACAAATGTTTCATCATGTGGTGACCCAGCCTGGAGAACTGATCTGTCTGAAAATGAATCTCTTTTTTTTGTCCTGATGAGTTATTTTCCAGACAGACAACTTTTGCAGGCAGAAGGGACTAGAAAGGCTGAAGTCGAGGGTGAAACACCGCTGTCAGGAGCAGCATGGCCTGAGATGGCAGCCAGGAAAGTCTATTCACACCAAGCTGTAATTAGTGCTGACACTGCAATTGCAGAGAAGGGATAAACAAAGGTTGTCCTGTGCAGTGTTTGTGGACAAGGTGTTGTATCTGTGAACTGCTGCATTGTTTCAGGACTATTGGATTCCAGAAAGCAGTTCATAGCTGATCCTATATCTGGCTGCATCACATTTCTGATTAGAAAGAAAAACCCCCACAGTGCTTAAATACAACAGTGAATTTCCTGACTGCCCCCACACATGGCCTTGGAGTGGCTAATGCTGCTGGATATGTATGAGAAATGAGCAGCTAGGTCTGGGCAGAATCCACTCCTGTTGTACATGCACTTAATTCCTCTGAAGAAGCACCTGAATTAGTGGGAAAACTTAATTTCTTTAATTAAAACTGGAAGTTGAAGTTGCAGCCAGGAATTGTTCTTGGTTAGACTTAAGTTGCTGTTGCTGCCCATTGAAACACAGTAAATTTAGAATAGCACGGCTGAATTAATTCACCCTCTAAATGAAGCACTTTATAACCAGTAGTATAAAATGTAGCCCCAGGATGTTGATTTACAGAAATAAAGCTTCCATGGCTTGGGGATTTTTTCTTACCTAGATCCAACATAACTTCCTAAATACCACAGTAGCCACCTGTGTTATTTTGTCACCATTTTGTGACAGGTTAATATTCAAGAAAACAAAATCAAGGACCCAGAGGTCCTTGAGAGTCAAAGTACACTTCTTTTTTTTGAGATTTGCTTCACCTTCTGCCATTCTGTGAGTGCTGCCCTAAGCTCCCAATAGCTGACGTGATGATTGATTTGAAGTCATGTATCGGTATCTGAAACCACACATGAAATCTCGCTTTCCTGTCTGGGTGAAAATAAAGAAAGTTAAAGCATTAGCCAAACTGTAATCCAGGGAAGCTTCAAGCGTGGGCCACTAAATAGAGGATTGACTTAGGGAAGTGCAGGTGTCCAAACCAAGTGTCAGAGAAACTCTGCAGTTATGGAATATATATTCCATAAAAATTGTTATTGCTGTGGTCGTCTTTTCTCCATCTGCAACACTTCTGTGGTGAGCTTTAGACTTATCTGCATGCTGCAGAGAAAGCAATAACTTTGGCAAACTCATATAACTGTATCTGGCTTTAAAAATAGCTATTAAAAGCAATTTCTGGCAGTTTGACACAGCCCCCTTTTCTTTACTGTTTTATTGTAAAATTTTGTCTATACTTTATCTGTGTTTTGTGAGAAACAATTCTAGAGCAGTTCTCTTACAGCAGTTTTATTTTGCAATTTTGCAAATTCATAGATGGCCACTGCAAACCATGGAGCATCAATGTCAAGGGTTATATTTGTCACAAAATGGTTAGTAAGTGGTGGAAATGTTCCTGGCAATAATTTGATGGGGAATGAGATGGCAGACGGATTGTTTCTGGCATGATGAAAAAGGGCAGTTCCTGTATCGCCACAGAGCAACCATCTGGTAAGATCTGCTGTGTCAGGAAGCCCTAGGTCAGCTGAACATGCAGTCATTTAGACTTAACTACCTATTTTTTCTCTTCATCTGCTAGGAGGCACTGCGTGTTTGGGGTGTTCATCTCAGGAAGGGAAGCTGGAAGGGCACAGGGGGTTGGTGGGGAGCTCCCTCAGATCTCGCCTGCTATTGCGAGATATCCGTGCATGGTCTGGTTACTGTTTGCAGATGTCCCATCACATCAAACGCTGCGACTTAGCCCCGCTATTGACAACTCTCAGATGAGAGGCCAAAGCTGAAATCAGAGGAGACTTTGGATTTGGGGTGTTTTTTGGGTTTTTTTTTTTTTGAAGGTTGTGGGTGTGATGAAAGTGGTGAAGATTTTGCCTTTGTTTCTATTATAAATGGAATGTCTGGCATGATTATAATTGTCTAGTTTATTTGAAATATAACTTGAAATTCCTTTTACTGTTTGATTAACAGCATTGGCTTATTATCTTCCAAGTTTTCACTAAGCCCTGTGCTTTTTAATGTGACATTCCCAGGAAACAGGAGGCATCATCTGTCAGAAGACAGGAAACATGAAATGATTAAATGCATTTTATTGTTTTCTGTGAAACTGTGCCCAGTTTCTCCCTCTTAATGTGGGCAGACGGAATTTTCAAGAGTTTTTGTTGTTATACTGAAAAGTTTCAAGACTCATTTTTACACATAATATTTGTGTATGCATAAAAACCATAACCCCCCCCAAAGTTTACTTAGTTTTAGATTAAAAATAATAAATTATTTATTTCTTAGCTGAAACTTCAAGCTAGAAAAAACAGCTTGATTTGTTTTGTGAAAACAAGTATCAAGATGAGCTTCAGTTTGCCCACACTGCCTAGAAAATGAGAAGGGTTGAAGCTCTTGGTGGCCTGGGGTCATGTTGTGTGGCTCTGTGGGTCACACCAAGCCTCTGGCAGGCTCATACAGCACTAATTTACCAGCGGGAAAATGACTGAAATATCCAGGCAAAAACTGTGGAGAGGAAGCGTCTTGCAAGTGGGAATGAAAAGAAACATCTACACGTTGCTTGGCAATGGAATGTGTTTTGTTATTCTGCTGGGGAAAAGCAAACTGTGACTTCATATAGACAGAATTTCCTGGGGAAAAGAATTTTGGACCTAAAAAAAAAGGATTAAATTTCATTATTCAGAGTATATGCGTAAAGGTTGCTGTGTCAGATAACCCACGATCGTTCATTATGGATTATGATCATTCCCATCGATGCAAGTGAGCTTATTTCCAGTTTCTGGATGTTGTCATGTCCTAGAAATACGAATTTTGTTGCTGATCACAGAAAGATGTTGGAATATGGGTGACAGAGCCTCATATGATGTGGAGTTTGGATAGTAGAGTTTAAATTAGCCCTTGCAACTATAAAGCCTAAGGCTACAGAAAATATGTTTTCATCTGAAAACATGTAGATTACAGTCAAATAATATTTAGCCATAAACTGTCAGGCTGGGATGCAGTGTAGCTGTGTCCAGAAAGCTGAAATGGATTAAGGAGCAGAAAGACCATGCTTTAGAGCATAGCAAAGAAACGTGCCCCTTGCCAGTGTGTGCAACAGCAAAAAATGTATGAAATCTAATTGATTAATTGCCTTGATTGAAATTTTATTTTCTAAAGTATCTTGCTTGATGTGCCAGTTTCATTAAATGCATTGCTTGTGGTTTGCAGTGTTTCCTGAGTGGAAAAGGCCTTCCTGTTCATTGTGCTACGCAGCTGTTAGATCCTGACATGCCAATGGAATCAAACGCGTGTGCGCGCTTATCCCTTGTGTGATTGATTGACAGGTGATGACACAATGACAGGAGATGGAGGGGAGTACCTTAGGCCAGAAGACCTCCGGGAACTGGGAGATGACTCTTTGCCGAGCAGCCAGTTCTTAGATGGAATGAACTACCTGAGGTACAGCTTGGAAGGAGGACGCTCGGACAGGTATTTGCCCGGATACATAACTTTCGTCATGACAATTCTGCGCCTGTTTTGCTATAAGTGTGTGAAATCGCTTTGCAGGGTCTCTCTGCTTGGGGTGCACTGGTCAGCATTTGTTTACTCAGTGTGTCAGAAGGGCAGTCACCACTTTGCAGGAGGAAGGTGTGGTCGTCTTCATCTTCTGCTGTCACGAGTCAGGGGATGGGTGGACAGGGCTTTGAGCATCAGGTGAGCTGACTTTTTGGAGTGGTTTACTGGCTCAAGATATCAGGAGAAGAGCAATGGACTTGGTCACTCTGCACTGGATTGGCAGTGAGTATATTGTCAGCAAGCACATCCACTCTTTCTGATTGCTCATGACTGAATTAGCAGGAAAGAGAATAATTGTCCTTCTACTGACACAACTGTAATAATAGTAAAACAGAAACATTTCTGTGTTCAGTCCAGACAATGTACTGATTTGCTTATATCTTAACAAGTTGAACTTAAGCCTAGATGTCTTTGTGGAGTAATAATGCCTGTAGCTTTAATTTTTTTTAAATGTTTTTTTTTTTTTTGAGAGCGTCATTATAGTCTACAAAAAATATGGAGTTCCCTTCCCAAAAGGAGAGCCTTCATTAGTGAGCCATAAGTGTACAGGCTCAAGCTGGCAGATTAACCCCCACTGTTCTAGTTCAGAATAGCCACCCAGGCATACCTGGGTGTAATCGGCACCGTCTCCAGACTCACTGCCTTTAGAACTGGGGTACACTAAAGGGAATAAAAGACAAAAAGTTGAAATCTTGGCAACAGAATTTTGAAGCTGCCTCATTTTCCAGTCTTGGTCATTATTCTGGCAGTGTTTCCGAAGCTCAGTGGAATCAGTAGGATCCGTTCTGTTTACTTGAGTAGGCTGTGAATTGCTTCTGGAACAAAGGATGTCAGGAAACAGTTTGGTTTGCCTCACAGCATGTGTAAATCCCATCATTCAGGTCCTACAAGCCTGGAGTCTCTGTTGGTTTTTAGTTCCAGTGAGTCCACTGAGAACAAAGTGACTACGTGGCTTTTTAACTCTCAGAGGAAGTTTATGAACTACATCAGAATGCCTAAAATCAAAGGCTTTTATTCTTTCAATGGTAACAAAGTTGGGGAGTTTTTTAGATTTTAAGATGTTGTCTACAAATGATTGCGGGCAAGCATTAAGCTCCCATTTAGAATATTTTAGTGTTTAAATCTTGTCAGTGGATTTCAGTAGATTCTCGCTGACATGTCACTGATGTGGTTTATTTTGTGTTGTATGAAAATTATTTCAAATCCTGTATCAAACAAAATTATATTGAAATGAAGCAAAATTCTAAAGGGAGAAATCAAGAAAGAAGGACGTGTTTTCTAATTCCATGGTCTCATCTTCTGTCACCTAAAGGTTACTGATTTTAAGAATTTTCACAGAAACTGCTTCATTTGTTTTGCATTTCCTTTAAATGTGATTTCCACTGCATTATAATGACTTTGGTTTTTCAGGAAATTCAGTAAAGCAAAATAGTATTAGTAGTCTAGACTCATGTAATTTCATGCATTAAACAATTTGATTTAAAAACATGTATTTTTCATTTGTAACCATCTCCCCTATTTATTTTATTTCTCTCTCCCCTTCATTTTTTTCTTTTCCATATGCTTTCATTAGCATCATGCCCAGGTAGGTACTGCATAGCATGAACACCTGTTGTCTCTATCTCCTCCTGTGGCACCTGTCTCTGTTCATCCACTTTGGAGGCCTGCTGTATGCAGAAAGCTGAGTTGGAGAACCAAAGGAATGGTGCTGCTGTTGGGAAACACTTTCAAGGTTGATTTATACAGTTTCCAGTGACACCAGGGTTTTTTTTCAGCTTCTGAAAGAACATACGTAAATACACACATGTAAACAAGAGATTTGTTCAACTGGACTAGAGCTTGTTAGGTCTCTGTCTAGGCTGGGAAGTGAGTGTGCACTGCAAGTCCCTCAGTCAAGCAGATTAGAAACTTGGGGATGCTGCTCCTACTTTCTCGATACCACCAGGGCCCTACTCAGGGCTTAGAGGTGGGTGATATGGGCCTGTGCACACAGGCAAGACACACTGTTACGTTCAGGAACTTTGCAGCATTCATGGGTTCCACAGTTCTGTCTCTGGGGCTGAGTGCTATTGGCCCCACAGCTCTTCAGACTTCAGATTTATCAACCACATTTGAGAAGAATCTCCATTTGGATGTTGGTCTTGTGTCTGATTTAGGTAAGCTTTTTGTATTTAGTAGGATTCTTGAATACTTATGACAGTAATAAACAGTAAATTCCATGTTTAGTCTGTAAGTGGACTGTCATTTCAATCAGTACCTTTATTCCTAAGTCTGAGCAGCACAGACCTTTTAACTCCTGGCTTGCTCTTCATTGAGCTGGTCCAGCGCTCCACTGTTAAATTGAGCGTAGCAGGAAATTTAAATTTGTAACTACCTGCAGACCTCAGTCATGTGTGCCTACCCTGTCTGCAGATAAAGCCCATCCCCTGATGTATTTATGAGAGCTTATGTATGGATACTACACAGTGAATAGCACTGGGCTACTCGTAGGGGTGGTAGTAGCAGTGAGGATGGACAGAATCACCCTGGGGATAACCAGCCAAATGCAGTTCAGACTTCCCTTCATTTGGTATCTATCCAGGACGTGGTGTTAGCTCAATAGCAGAACCTACAGCTTGGATGGTGACTCTCTCATGAGCATTGCATGGCTCAGCTGCGGGTGAGGTGTGCTGGAGGTGTCAAACATGGAAATGAACACAGGATAATGATGGCAAATGGGGTCTGCTACTGGGGCTCATTCTTCAATCAAAGAAAAAAAGTTCATTTTTGGTTTGCTTTTTTCTCAAGGCTTTCTGAAGGCTGATGGTCGTGTAATGCCTGCCTTCACTTCCAGTTTTGTACAATCCACCTGGAATGCTGCACAGGCTATTGGTATAAGCCAATGATCAATGGCATTGATTATTCTTCAATGTCATGTGTTTCTAATAAAAATAAGATAAACATTTGTGCCTATAAATGGATTCAAAAAATACTGAGTGAATGTAGCTATTGTGAAAAAAGGCTGTGGTCTGAATCAGATGGTATTTGATAAGCACTTAAAGCATTTGAAACTCATGTCTGTAATGAATGCATGACTTTTATTGCTAACTGCTGAAAATGAATTATCCCTTAAAACTCTGTGTGCCTGGATAAACGGCCTATTGTTCTGATCCAGCATGTTAGTCATTATGAGCACTACTCACAGATGTGTAAGCCAGGAACACAGAACTGCTTCCTTCAGTGATGGGTATGATATTCCTCAAGGTCTACATCAACATCACAGAGTACACACACAACAAGTGAAGGTGGATGATCTGTTTTTAAAAATCACTGTTGTCACACCTGAGCTAGTGAGTATTGAAAGGACAAAACTCATGCTATTTGGTAGCAGAAACCCCATTTACCTGAATATGTCCTTCTGTGGTGTCTTACTTGTTGGTTTTTTTTGCTTTTTGCTGGTGGATACTGCAGTTACATTCTGAGCCAATGCTTGGAAGCAGCTTATTTACTGCCTTGCACCTCTCATTGCTACAGCAACCAGTGCTCTGTAGAGCTGTGTGTGCTTACAGTGAGATCAGTGCTCACATTGGGGCTGTCTCCCTGCAGATGCTGTTGGCATTCAGAGGAAGATTCTGTTTTACACAGCAGCTTGCAGCTGGCCGCATTTCACCTTGCTGTGTGTACCTTCCAGGGGACAGTGTCAGGCTTACTTAGAGCTTGAGGGGAGAGGGTAGGTCCTAATGAAGCTTCAGAAAGAGCCTTTCCAGCTTTTCTTCAGGTGGTAGCATTCTGGTTTTCCATAGTGGTTTGCTTGTGTGATGCAGCAGGGAACTTCTCCAAAGAGCCTAACTTAATGGAAATGAATGCTCTTTATTAGAAGGAAACCATCATGCCACAAAGCCAAATCTGAAGTATTTGTGAGTATAAAATAAACTGCCATCTAGATTAATCTCTAGGTTCTGCATTTGGAAGCAAATTTGTGGCCCGTGGTCAGACAGGTGGCACTACACAGGCGTGTAAAGCTGTGTTTCCCCTGACTGTGCTCTGCTCCCCCTGGAGGCTGCATGGTGTTGCTAATAGCACGCTTTTCTCATTCTCCCACTCGATCTGTCATGACACCTTTGCAACATCCTGTGTGCTGCTGATGCATTGCTCTGGCATCCTACCAACCTCCCAGCCTGCGGTCCTTCAGTTCCGACAGGTCCCACACTCTGAGCCACGCCTCCTACCTGCGTGACAGCGCCATGATCGACGACACCGTGGTCATCCCCAGCCAGCAGGTGAGCAAACCTCTCAAACCCTCTTCTTGGTTGCATAGAAAAAAGGGAAAGGTTGCACTGCAAATTGTTCTGGTGAGACTGTGTTGTGTATGCTGCTTTGTTTGTTTGAGTACAAATCTCTCTATTTTCCAGGCATATTTAATGGCATATTGTGCTGTGCAGTATTGAACTCTATTCCAACAAAAACCGGATAAGCTGTGTGAATATAGCACAGGGATTGTGTTCTTAATGTTCTCCATTTGAACTGATGTTTGAATGTTGCTAACAGCCGTCATGCTAAATATTCAGGGAATGTAATGAACTTATAGCCATTGTTGTAAAAGATACTGTCTTGAAACATGCTTGTAGTTAAAAAAAAAAAAAAAGATATTTAGGAAATGCCTTCTTAGTTAAATCACAGCATTCATTTCACTGAAACCACTAACATAGGATTTTTTTAAGCAAATACAAAATGGTACAACAAGTGTTTCTAATATCTTAGTGCTATTAGTACTCCTTTGTTTTTTAAAAAAATGTTTAAATGCTTTAGGCACTACTATGCAAAATACATCTTATTTCTTCGGTCATTAATTGATTTCATTGTAGTAAAAAGGCGTTTTTATTTTGCTTCCCAAGGTAACAACTCTGGCCAAAGAAGCGGAAAGGAATTCATATCGCTTAAGCTGGGGCCCTGAAAACTTGGACAATGTGGCTCTTTCCTCCAGCCCTATTCACTCAGGGTGAGTCTATCAATTAGCATTACACTAGAAAGTGAGAAACAGACTACCTGCAGTGACAGCAGCTTCAACTAATGCTTAACTAGGAGCTGTATTTTAATTCATTGCCTCCTGGAGCTGTCAATAAATTGTTACCATCTCTTAAGCTCTGACAACCAAGCAAGCCTGAATACCAAGACTATTCACTGAAATCAGTGCAAGTCACTGAGCCCTCAGTCAAGTTCAAGGGGAATGAATGTGATTAACGACACACACACACCAAGCATGTGTGTGCATTTTGTGGAGAAGTAAGTACAGTGCCTTTTGGAGTTAATTAAGACCGAGGGCTTAATCACTTCAGATGGGGAGTACTTACCATGCTGGTGGAGTAGTGGAGGTGCGCACCGGCTCCATTGTTTGCTGTCTAAATTACACAAATAGACAAGCAACCTAAACATCACGTGCTTTGCACGTATTTGACCGCTCTCTTCAGGTGTTCTCACAACCGACTCTGTAAGTATTTGCATTTAGGCAAACTCACTCTCATGGCATAAAGCAGGTTAAAATGCAGGCCCAGCCAAGTTCATATGTACAAACCTTATCCTGGCAGGCCTTGAAGTCTGTGACTGCATTTGTTTTAAATGCTCTTACTTACTGCATTTTAAAGTAATTTTAGTCGTCACACGGAATTCTACACTTCTGTCCTGCCATCAGATTGGATGGGGAATGTGCAAGTGAATTCAGAAGAAACTGGAGTGATGAAAAAGCGTTCAATCTCTGTGGGCTCTGTACACAGCATGACTGGACAGCACAAGGGGAAGGATTATTTTCTTTAATCTCAAATGAGTTTGCCATTATCTTACAGTCTGTGTGTCCTGTTTGGAATGACAGGCAGTCCTGATCTAGAGGAGGAACAATATTCCCAAATTGGCTCATGTGACATAGATGAGAAGTTTGTTTGTTAGCTGATTGTAGGATAGTTGATTGTGACCAGTGCTGTTTGGATTTGCTTCTCATGAGCTCCAAAACGAACAAAGGAAATGAAAATACTTAATATGTGAAGTATGTATGTGTTTATATATATGCTGGTATGAAAGCTTTAAAATTGCTTTGGTGCTTTATTCTAAACCCTCAATAGTTTACAGATTTTTTCCAAAGGATGTATTAGTTTTCTCTTTCACAAAGGTAGGTCTTTCCTGTGATTGCAGAGGATGAACTAAATACTTCCTAGAAGGGCAGCATTTATTTCTTGGATGTGCAGTCATTTTGTGGTTTTCTTTTAAAAAAAATGAGTAATATTCCCATCTTTTGGGATGACCAGGATGCTTGTGGTAGTGATAAAATACCTGATTTTAATAGGAGCAATACTCTCTGCGGCCTTCTATGAAATAGTGACTTCTAACGCAATACAAATTACGTTCTTCTTTCTATATATGCACGTTAACCTGACGCTAAAGATGGTAATAAAGAAACCTTTAATTACAATGCCTCAGCCTTTGAAAAAGACTGTACAACACTTCATTTTTATCTTGTTTGGATTGGTCTGAGTCATTAAGTTACCCTAAACTGTTGGGATGCATCTGTTTTCTTAGAAAAGTATGTTGAATACTAGAGTTTTGCTTGTAAGACCTTATTTTAAAAGTGAAACAGTGGTAGAAGTTCATGATTGTTGCACTCTGTTGGAACAGCAAATGTATTTGTGATTCATAGCCCTGTTGTCACCCACACTCCCCTCCACATGCAGACACACACTGTTAGTGGGTTCTTACGAAGCAGCAGCACTGCTGACATTTAAGGGGCATGCAGTGAAGTACTATTTACCTGTCCTGAAAGAAAACTCTTACAATTTTCAAAAAAATCATAGATAGATGTTTTTAGTGGTCCTGTGCAAGGGTGTGGCCTCGGTTTTGCCCAAGACAGTGAAAATGTATTGAATTCAGATGGTGCTGTTGTCAAATAACACATCAGCAAAGTATTGGACAGTAATTTATTTGTTCCAAATGTAGTAAGTTTGTATTCTGTACAATCTGAGGAGAGAAATGACACTTCTCTCCCTGCACCACTCTAGTGGAGAGCCCCAAATTGCTGTAGGGTTCTTACTGATCTCCCATTGTAGGGAAGTGTTCCTGTGGATCACAGTGTAACACCCCCAGGCAAAAGGATAAATTCATAGAGAACTGTTCTCTCAGTGTGGACCTTCACAGGCACATATTTCAGCCTTCGTATAACTGACCAAAACTTCTTCCATGTCTGAAATTGCAGAAGGGAAAATGTTTTAACCATCCATCTAAAATTTAAGTATAACTGTTCCTTCAATATGCTGATAATTTCATCAGGAAGGAAGAAAAAGTAAGTTCTTTGGTCAGAGTCTTTGGCAACCATTTTGAAACCGCAACAATATTTCTCTCCTAAGAGGTAACACACTTGTGAGGCTCAAAATCTCAACATAAAGGTCTCCTGGTCATTTTACATAGCTGAAAGTTTCCAAATAGTTTCCTACTTTGGCTGAAGAAAAAAGAACGAATTCCTGCACGTAAACTCCCTTTCAGCAGATCAGATTTGCTTCTCCTGATAAAACTTCTTGATCTGACATATTGAGCAAAGTTAAGGATCTCTGAGTATGCCAAAAAGTTTGGGTGCTAAATATCCAATAAGATAGAGTTTTATGACTCTGCTTGGTAGTATTAGGGGATATCATGTATAATTTCCTGCTGAAATGTGAGAAATAGAACTACTGCCTACATAAATGCAAATGGGTTTCCCAGCTTTAGTCTCACACCACACAATATCCTATTGTGGAAGAACATGTGTATTTTTATTAGGTTCAAAGGCAAAAAAAATCACTGAACTGAAAGATTTGCAGCATTTAGACATTGCTTGGCATGTCCCATAAGAGTATGCATGAATGGTGAAGATAAGGGTGACAGTAAGATTTTTAAAGTATTAATGGTGTGCAAAACTGTGTTGTTCTTGTACCTGTGTTCTGGTGATACAGTGAAATTAGTTGTCTGGATTGTATGTCTAAGAAATTTCCTGATAGCTGTGTAGAGGCACTGTAGTTAAGAGAGCAAATCTGACATGTTGTCGGGATCACGGCGCTGTGAGGAAGGCGCTTTGGGTCCGTGCTTTGATATTAACCTGATTTTTGTTATTCTAGAGCAGATACGCAGCAGCTCTGCAGGCTTTCCAACTCTGACTCAGAGTAAAACTCCTGTTTGATGAAAGATCCTGATTTCTTTCATAAAATTTGCTGAAGAAGTCCCTATTTGACTAACGGATGGTCAAAGTGTATCACTATTTGTATCTTGAAATAAGTTAAACAGTTGGGATATTATTAGTGATTTTAACTTGCTGGAAGTTGTTGTTTCCATCAATGAAAAGATGAGGGATTGGGCAGCTTGTACTGTGACAAATAATGTGAATTATCGTTCTTAGCTGCATGTCTGCAAAAAAGGAGGCTGGATCCTTGCTAACAAGGTAAACAAAATATATTTGAAGTGTTGTATTTTGAATCCGTAATATTTTTTTTCCCCAATGTGAGACTGATTTCCTGGAAATCGTTATGGAAACAGGACCTGGCAGCGACCAGCTGATAGTCATTTCTTAAATCTGAAAGTCTAAATGATTTCAAATTATGCTGTAGCTTTACGACCTTCGTTTGGAAAGTTACAATAAGGAAAAACAGTGAGTGTTTAATTAATAGCAAAGCATGTTAATGGAAGAAAATGGCAATGGAGATCGATATAATAAAAAGGGATATTGGAAAACTAATTGTCCATGTGACACTAAGTGATTAATAAGAGCCTAAACAGGTCAAAATGAGAGTTTGAAATTTGTCATTTTGTAGAACAAAAGGAGGACAAGAAACATGCTGAAATGGAAGGAAGTGGAAGACAATGTATTGATAGAGGATTTTAAGAAAAGAAAAACATGATTTATTGTGCTATCAGGAAGGCTGGCTGGAATTACCTTAGGTTCCTTACCCTTTGATATCCCATGGTCCATATTTTAGATGTGGATATCTAAACCAAGCAGCATTTCGCCGTGTCTACTTCTGAAAGTTTTACTCAGAATCCAGTTGTGCATTTTAGATATCTGGCTTCCAGTGTGAGAATGTCCATAGAGAAACCTGATCCCTCCAGTTTTACTACTGTACTGGTAGTGACCACTTGGAACTGACGTTTATCTAGGCTTATTTTCCATACTCACTTCTACCTTCCCACATGTGATGAGTATGCATATATATGTATATGTTCATGTGTTTGGTTTAGAAATCTGTTTCATTTTTCCAGTATTTCAGTATTTCATTTAACTCATTCTTTTTTTTCCCCTTTCTTTTCCTTTTTGATGTTAAACCATCTATTCTATTACAGATGCTCTTCTCCATGTCTTGATCTTGACAACAGCAGGTGAACTTCTGCATAATTTCTTTCTTTAATACATTGCACTTCTCACCCACCGTATTTATCCTCCCCTCTTACCTCACTTGAGGATGCTTTAGTGTTTTGATAGTGCACATTAGCCAAGAGAAAAAAAAAAGTCTAACAAGTAGTAATAGTAATGTATGGCACTACTTTTCTCCTATAGTAAGTGTCTACTTTCTCCCATCTGCTCTGTCATCTATAACAAAACAATTCTGGAGACTTAATAAGCCTACTGCTAAAAGTCTTAACAAAGCTCTTTATACCATCCTAGATTGTTTTAACCATTGATGTATTCACCAGTACCTTTTCTTTGTTGGTGGCATGGTTTAATATTAATATTTAAAGATGTAATTCCCCCCCCAGTAATTCAACACAAACCACTGTAATTGTTCTACTACTTAATTGGGCCTTTTATCTCACTTGTCTGTATAAAGAATATTGCAGAGCCACTCTCTAAGCCACAATTTCCAAAATGCGCCACCATGTATGAACTAGTAGAATAAGAGCCCAGACTTAGGATGTCTTATTTTTCATGCCACCCATATTTTTTGTGTGACAGTTGATCAGTGCTTGAACCACTGGCACATTGCATCCTGCACAGAACACCTGAAGCTGAACCTTCCCAAAGGAGTTTATCTTCCCTTGGCAAACTGAGTGTTAACTGGCACAGTACCTCTTCACTTCCTTTGGCCTAACCCTAGAAAGGTGAAAATCACCTTAAATATTAAGGTCTGCAAAATTATAAAGTGGCTAATTAAACCCCTAAACTACATACCCATATTTTTAGGCCATGTCACTGAATTTCTCAGCAGCTGACTGATGCAGGGAGGAGAATGTTATCAGGAGTTAATATTGTAGTGGTTAGGATCATGTTTTTTGTCCTCCTGGAATGTGAATTTTGCCTTGTTTCTGGATGGCATAGTTGGAGCCTGCTGGAAAGTACTCTGGGGTAGTTGAATGACTTTGCTGTTGATTTCAGTGGGAGCTGGATCAGGGCCTTTTTTCTGAGTTTCAGCCTCTCTGGTTTCCTTCTCCCACTGAACACTTTCCAATGGCTGAAGCACCCTGGTTGTTTGTTTCTGCTTCTCACACTGCGACTAACACTGAATGCTGCTATCTCCTTGTTTCCCAGTTTCTTTTATAAATTGAGATACTGTGTGCTGAGAAGTTTTTGATTGTGTCTACACTGGGTGTACTCTGGTTGGAGCTGTGTTCCCTGCTATCTGCCGAGCGCATGTGTGCCTGCCCAGCTGTTTGGGAAGAGCAACCATACCCAAGCCTGACGTATGGAAGTGGTGGTGGAGACTTTGCCTTTTTTGGTTCCATGTGTTCCAGGAACTGTTGCCTGTCCTAGAAAGCTCCCTTACCTGCTGGGTTTGCATGGCTCTCGCAGTGACTCTGCAGAATGAGTGCCCCCACGCTTGTGGTCACAGCCCCCTGAAACTGTGCCTCTGCAAAGCTCTTGACACAACAGGGACTCGTCACAAAGCACACAACAAGCGGCTTCCTTCACCCCCTTCAGCACTGACATGTCCAGTTTCCAGTGTCTTTGTTCATCCTCTGCTGTTACCTTTCACGTGAGGATACGTACAGAATAAACCCAAGTTAACTCTATATGAATAAAATTAGCAAAGGTAATAACTGAGGCTCAGATCTAAAGTACAAATACTTCATGAAAATACACCCCAACTTTTTGCCTCTTCTATCCAGTGCATATATTTTGTCTGTGTTTTGATCACGTAGAAACACCGAGAGCTGTTTGCTGTGCTCTCTGTAGAAGGCGTGGAAACAGCCTGAAGGATTGAGAGGCCTTTTGTGTGTGTACTCAACCACAAGGCCACTCCAGCCAGTATTATTTGATATACTTTTCATATGGCAAGCTTGTAGTTCTTAATTGCTCTGAAATTGAAGAGAATGAAATGGCCTCTCTAATTTATGAGTAAGGTTGCTAAATTGAGAGAGAATTGATGATGCTTGAGCTGACTGCTGTGTGCTTAACAGAAGCACGTATAGACTCCCCTGCAGTCTGTAACTGATTCCTATAAAATAATTGGGTTTGTACTTCATTTTTTCTTTAGAAAAATAATCCTGATTTCCCCTTCATTCTCTTCAAAAGAGAGAAGGCAATGATTTCCCCAAACCTGATTTGTTTCACCAATTTGTCTGTTATGTTGTACTACCACCTTGCCAAAGCTCAGGAAATCTCAGTATTGATCCAATTTGCAAGACTGCCAGGGTCACAAGTTTGTGTCGTGCTTCATTTCTAACAGAATCTTTAAATCTGGAAATGAAACTTACTCAAAGGCTGTCTTAGTACTGAGAAAGATGCAGCTTTAACCTGCAATCTGCTTTGACTTTGAATCATCACTTAATTTAAATTTAAGTTCCTTTAGTCCCTTTTATTATTGGGGTTTTTCTTTCTTTTTTTTCTCCTCTTGAACCCTTCTTTACTATTTGTGTTTCTCTTCAATGATCCCTCTCCCCTTGATTCTCTGTACATAGATGGCTGATAGTGCTGTGGTAGTGCTCCATGCAGCTGGAAGGTGGAGTAAGCTCCGAGTTTGCTGCTTAGCTTCAGGGAGTATATGGGATGTTAGGGTTATTCCTATGATAGCGTTATGTGCTATTTTCTTTTTTACCATGGGAATTTAGCATGATAAGGTATCACTTCCCAGAGTGATGGCTTCATCTGCCATTTATTCCTGCTGGTGTTGTTTGTTGAGTGCAATCTCTTCCTATCTCAGTCTTGTCACTTAACAACACTTGGTAACAGAGGTGGAAGAGGAAAAATAATGTATGTATGTGTGGGCAACAAAATAATTAGTTTGAATTTCACATTTACTTTATATTAGTCATACAAGTTTTTCACTTTCCTAAATGCACATTTCAGAAAGCATCTTTTATGTCGTGCATTAGTTTTGTATGAATTATTTGTATATTGATAGACACGCCTTCAAAAGGGAAAAGCTTTTCTGGTCCTGGAACAGCAATGGCACCATTCAGATGCCCTATTATGTAGCAAATAGGCAGAAAAAGAGGCTGCTGTGATTCAGAAAACGCTTTCTTATGAATTAAGTGCTTCACTCTCTTGGACAGCCAAAATTACGTGAAATGTGCTGATTTTTTTTTAAAAAAAGGATGAAAAATTGGATTAAATAAGTGGATGAAAAAATGAATGTAGCAGAAAGGTGGAAAATGAACAGGGTGGTACGGTGGAAAAGGATGCATTTTTATACACTGTGTCTGCAAACCCTGTGTCAGTGTTCTGTCCTTCCAGGATTATGCCACAGGTCTAGAGTTGAGAAATTTTCCCCTTCAGTTTCTTCCCTTTGCACTATATTCATGCTAGGTCTCAAAAATCTCTTTTCCAGCAATTCCATAGTATTCCATACCTGGGTTTGGGAACTGGCTCCTCTATAGTTCATGAGATAATTGTCACTAATCTTTCTGTGCTGTCTGAATAACTACCTTAGATCTTCTTTATGATAGAAACAGCTGTGTTTTTACAGCGAATAATAATAATATTATCCTGCTGGTTTTATCCTAGCACTGTTATCTTTGTGTCCACTTCCCAATGAGACTTACCTTTGCCTGTTTTTCCACTCCTTAGAGCCATTGTTGGTTCCAGTGAGAGGTGACTGAAGTGAGATAGACTTTGTGATAGATTTACTGACCCAGCAGACACATTGAATAAACTCAAAGTGAAAGGAGGAGTCACAACCATACTAAAAAAAGAACCCAGAAGGGTCAGAAGGGAAATTGCTCGGTTTGGATCCTCACCTTTGGCGTGTCTGTGTTCTTCTATCTGTGAAGAGCGGGTTTGGCATTGGCTGACACACATAGGGAGATAACCCAAGGAGAACATGGGACAGCAGGTGACCCACTAGTAATTTTTTAGCGATGGACAGCAAAAGAAGGTGATCCTCTTGTTAAAGCATACAGTCCTGAGTATCATGTCAATAATGAAAACAACTGAACCCTAAATATTGTGTTCATGACAGCTTGCACAATGAAAAATGTGAATGCTGCTTTAATTCAGTCAGAGCTCTCATTAGCTTCTGGTAGTTGTGGGGGCGTGTTTGTGTTGCTCTTAGCAGTAGCTTTAAAATGAGAAACTCTTCCTCCGGCAGTGTCGCTGGCTGCCGCAAACACACCCATTGTACTGGAGACTTGGACACGTTCTCTGAAACATCACACAGAACCACTTTGATAACACTACTTCATGCACTTCAGGGGCAATTGCAGTGCAAGCCAAAAGCATTAGTACAACAACTGAGCATTTAGTGTCTCTTAAGCTCTTCTTTCATCTGTGCTCTAACATGTACAAAGAATGTATTTTGTGAAGGAAGCTCCCATTTTTCTCAACAAATCCCCAGACAATCAAAGCTGTAAAATGTTTTCATTTTCTTTTTTTCCCCCTTGTTAAAATCACAGAATCACCAACCTCTAAGGAATGAGCTAATGGTTGTACTACCCAGAGTTTTACCCTAAGCAAAGCCTAGAGGTATCTGAATGGCAGTAGACTAGGAGCCTGCATGTGTGAGACAGACTGGCATCCGTGGTGCATGGTGTGCTTCCGACTGGCACTTGTGGCTCCTTCCCATCGTCCATCTCTGACCTGCACGGTGTGTCGAGTGTTGTGTTTTTACAGCATGTGGAATTCTTGTAGCTGTGTGGACAATGAATGGATGCAATGTTTGTTGCACAGAACGGTCAAGGGGGCAGTGGAAAAATCCCTGTATTTATTACTCCTGTTATAAGGGCTGTTCTCTATTGCAGGTCCCTTCAGTAGCATTTCTGCGACTCCCCATTGTGCTGGTTCTATTTTAGTGGCTAGAAGTAGGCCTGACACCGTTCTGTCTCATCTACTCTTATTTTCACTTCCAGCAACCTGACATTCCCATCCCACATCAGGCATGATCCTGTGATAAACCAGAAAAAAAAAAATCTGAAATAGTTCTACACCTTTCTCAAGAATGTCCCCAATCTTTCAAAATCTACCTGTTGGTTATATGTGGAACTACAAAAAATTCAGCACAAGAGAAATTCCAAACAAAATGAAATGTTTTTCTCCCTTTTAAAGAAAAAGTAATCAATGATTTACCTTGTGCTAGAAGCAGGTTCTCTCTAGATGGCTTTCTGCATCTCTTAAGTTTTCCAGTGGGACATTGTATTGCTGTGCAAGGTAACACAGAAAACCCCTAATCCATAAGTAAAACCTTTGTATAGTGACTTTAGCTCTTCTCATTTGACCAAACCCCCAAATTTGTCTTCAAACCATAATGACGTGCTGGGGTTTTTTATATAAATAGGTGGTAACCCCACTGATGGAGTGTGAATTGTACTCATGCATTCCAGAATGAAATTTGATTTTTTTTAATATCCAAACCCATTTTTCTAAGAAATTACATTTTATCAAATAACTAGAAAATTATATTGAGAATCTAAAAATACTCAAAAAATCCCTGAGCCATCCAATCAGAATTGGCTTTATATTCTTGAATCATAAGTAATTTTCTTCAATAAGATGTATTTGCTTGTGAAATATTTAAAGAGTTCCAACTTAAAATACAGCTGCTTGCAGGTCCAGAGTAGCGATAATTGCACTTTGGAATAGGTACATGTGTTCACATTGATTAGTGTCTGCTGGTATTCTACCAGCAGCAGCACTGTGAAATAAGACTTTCTGTGAAGAACTCTTAGGTAGCAGTTGCCAGTTTAATTATTAATGAACTCAGCATGATTTGGTGCTTCACATGCGAGAAAGGCTTTTTCTCATTGTACCTCTTGAGCAAGAGCTCTATTTACATACGTTGTTTGGCACGTATGTGGAACATAACCAAGGGAATTGGTGATGTGCTCTGGATCTCACTGTCTGCCCTGATTTTGCAGCTTCCTGGTGAGTTTCATGGTGGACGCTCGTGGCGGCGCCATGCGGGGCTGCCGGCACAACGGGCTGCGCATCATCATCCCCCCGCGCAAGTGCACGGCGCCGACGCGCGTGACGTGCCGGCTGGTGAAGCGCCACAGGCTGGCCACCATGCCGCCCATGGTGGAGGGAGAAGGGCTGGCCAGCCGCCTCATCGAAGTGGGACCCTCTGGGGCTCAGTTCCTTGGGTAAGGGGGGCCACGTGGCCCGAAGGGAAACCTTCAGCCTTTTTTTGTGTTTGCGTTGCACTGAAATGGTTCCTTTGGCAAACTTGAACTGAGAAAGGTCTCTGTAGCTTGTGGTAACAAACAGAGCAGTCGGGTGAAATGCTTTTACATCTTCTTGTTCAAAATGGGTATTTGAACCACCAGCACTATGGTTCATGTGCTTCCTTGGATATAATTATTGCTCAGCATTGTGATACTACAGTGGGAAAAGACTTTTGCATCCAGAAAAGGCAGTTCATACTATATTAAAAAAATTAATAGCACTAGGCTGGTCTAAACCCCAAATGTGAAGCCTGCTGCATGCACAACGCAAGGTACAGGAGCTTATTTTAGAGTCTTGTGTTGTGGTATCGGTAATTTGGACTATCAGGGAAGCACAGTGCCATTGATTTTTCTGGGGTTGAAATTGCTAAATTAAGCGGTAGGACAACTCCGGAATTTTTTGGCCGTTTCTTTCTTCCTATGATGCAAACCCCATAGAAAGATCAGATTTGTGTCTGCTGCTGAGCTCATTTTAGCAATTTTCAGCTGAAAGCAGCAGTTTTCTGCACTTTTGAAAATTTGTTTTATCAACTATTCTTCCTATCTCTTGTGACATCCGAAAGTGGATGATTGAAGGAACCCTTTCTAATGCAGTAAATAACTTCATTCAGAAACTGTAAAAAAAGTGACTGTAATCAGCAACAGTTTAAATCCTTTTGGAAGCAACTCAGTTGCTTTAAAATCCTGTTTTAACAGGCAGTCATCAGAGCCACCATCTTTGTTAGTGCTGCCACTTACTCTTTTCACATCTTGGTCATTTCTAAAAAGAAGGAGAAAGAAATCTAAAGAGCAGAAGAAATACTGTGCTGTCACATTCAGTCTTTGTCACACAAATGGATTTTAAGTATGTCTCCCATTCTTTTTTAATGGTTTTCCTATCTGATGAGAGTGTTTCCCCTGCGAGACAAGCATACAGTGTATTTTACTCATTCTCAGATCTTTGTGCCCTTCCTGCAAGCGTTTTCCAAGGTGTTCTGCTGGCAGTGAGATCAGAAAATGACTGTACTGTTTGCAGAAGTGCATTCTCATGTCCAGATCCTGCTCCCATTGAGTACAGGGCCAAAACCTCCATAAGAAAGAAAAGATCCTAAATGAAAAAAACTCATTTTCTGATTTGGGTCACCAAATTGTCTTGGCTAGGACGGAACCTTATTCAGTGTACAGCCTAATTCCACTCTGTGGACCAGACAGTGGCACTGGCGTTCTGGCACAAAAAATACATAAAGTTTATTTATGTTCTTTCTTTCACTGCTGCTTTGGATGTACTCAGTAAACTTCATCTGCCTACGGCTCCTCCCCCACTTAATGAGGGAGAAAGCTTGGTCAGCCGAATCCTTCAGCTGGGGCCTCCTGGGACCAAATTCCTTGGGTAGGAGAGACTTGAAACAAATTGATGGATGCTGACCTCCCCATTCTTCTCCTCCTTCTGCAATATGATTTTTTTATGTCATTATGCCCATGATATTGTCCCTTTCTATCATTTGAAATTTTGTACACTTAACCCTTAGTGGACCATTTTCCAACCTTTGTGGTTTGTGGTTTTGTTTTGGTGGTATGTTTGTATCTTTTTCTTCAAGTACTGTGGCCTTCATTTTTGTTTTGGCATGAAATCTTCCTAGTTCTGTGCTTGATGTCTGTAGCAAAGCAACCTGGATTGGGACACGAAAAAAAAGAATCTACTGTAAATTTTAAACTGTTTTTTTGTATCAAGGACCAATCAATCAATAGGTTGTATGTTGGATTCCACCAGTGTGATAGAACACGTGGCATTTACTACGTACCATGGTAACCTGTGTGAGTCCTCTAATTAGAGAAGTGTATCTACAAATATCTTTATATCTTCTCTCTTATTTCTGAGAGTATGTATGTATATGTATATCTCAATACAGATATATTATATGTACACATATGTGTTGTATATGTGTGCATATATATATGGGCACATACGCTGATGCAGATGTTGACTTGCAAGGCAACAAGGCAAATTCTTATCTCTTATACTGCAGTAGAAACCCAGACAAGCTCCTCAGACTTCATGTATCTCTCCCAGGGTGTAAATCAGGAATAAATTCATTGGCATATATAGAATTACAAAGAAGTGAAATTGGCACAGGACACAATTGCCTTCAGATTGCAATGAAATTATTCCGATTTGCACTAGTATAAGTGAGATCAGAATTTGTCCCACTATTCCTATACATTACAGTAGATTCTCTTTGAAATGAAGTTGCACAGGTTAACCCAGACAGTAGTGACAACTAAAATGAGCATGAGTTTTTGATGGATTTGCAAAAGCAATCACCAAATTTCCAGATAAGCACTATTATCTTACGAAATCTCATTCACACTGTGGAAAGAGGTGAATGCACTTTTTCGTCTGTCCTTCAGCACTTACTGGGTCCCTGTAAAAATCTAGTCTGTGTTAGTGGCCTACTAGTTTAGGATTATGCCAAAGTATTCCAGCCAAATAGGTAGAATTCCAGGTGACTTTGTGGCAGACTGAATAGAGTTGCTGTTAATCCTGTTTCTTCCTCTCTCCTGTGTGCATTTAATGCGCTGTGTTGCTGTGCCAGGCCTGTGATTGTGGAGATTCCCCATTTTGCTGCCCTGCGTGGCAAGGAGAGAGAGCTGGTGATCCTGCGCAGCGAGAACGGGGACAGCTGGAAGGAGCATTTCTGTGAATACACTGAGGATGAACTGAACGAAATCCTGAATGGGATGGATGAAGGTATCCAGTGGCACTTGGTTTCTTAGCCTGCTCCTGTGTTACTTCTGTACCTGGGGGTAGCAGCTTTTACCGTGGTGCTCAGTTCCCTTGCATGGGCTGCATGTCTCCGTTCGTGAAGCTGAGAATAGACACCAGACTTGTGTTTTCTCCCGTTCCTCCTTGTAGTGTTAAACGAAAAGCTTCCATAGCAAACATCCTTCCAAAACAAGGCAATTACCATACTGATCCTTTTGGAGCAGCTCCGTGTGTGGGAGGAAATGTCAGTCATGGCTACTCTTTGTTTCTGAGAGAACAGAACAGCCTCGTGCTGTCTGGGAGCTGTGGAAGTTGTTACTAATCTGGGTTTTTTTCAAAAAACCTCACAAATGCCAAAGCAAACAAGCCAACTCACAGCATTAAGGCTGAACTCATATTTTGGTACTGTTTCGAAGTTTAGTTTTGTTGATGCTAGTTCAGGACATTGTAAATATGGGAGGTAGAAGGGGCTGAAACCAATCCCTTTGCTTGTTTGGCTGCTGATTTTGGAGGTGTTGTCAATGTGTTCTGTTTGCTGCCTGAAGCTCCTTTCAGTTCGTGGCTCTGTCTGTCATCTGTCCTTTCTTGATTGCTCTAGTTTAGCTGAACATGGGGTGTGTTTCTTTCTCCCGTTACTTCTAGACAAAATACTCTGTGTAAGTTGCACCAAACTTACAAACTTAAGTTGAGTGCATTTTGAAGGTTTCTCCGAAACTCTCTGGTCTTCTGACCATTCCCTCTTTTGCACTCAGTACTTGACACTCCAGAGGAGCTTGAGAAGAAGCGGATCTGCCGCATCATCACCCGGGATTTCCCTCAGTACTTTGCAGTGGTGTCCCGGATCAAACAGGACAGCAACCTCATCGGGCCCGAGGGAGGGGTGCTGAGCAGCACTGTGGTCCCACAGGTGCAGGCAGTCTTCCCAGAAGGGGCTCTCACCAAGCGAATTCGTGTTGGCCTCCAGGTACAGTGAAGCATTCACAAAGTTTAACTTGGTTTTATTTTTGGTGAAAAATCACCTTTTTTGAATGGAGACCCAGCATATTCAGCTTATCGTGTTCTATGTTGTCTACAATGCTTTTAGTAAAAATAATAAAAGGGAAAAAAAAAATCCATGCAAAAGTCAAAGCAAGAGGTAAAGCTTTGGATTTTCTGGTTAGTTCAGAGCCTTGTCTATTAACTGTCTGTATGATTTTGGGAAGCAATTTTGGTGATGATGCTGATATTAGTGTAGGTCATGGAATTTCCTAAATACTTCTTATGAAAGACATCATACAAGTACAAAGTGCTGCAATAATTAAATGTGCTGCTATTATTAAATGTACAGATTTTCAGTGTGAAGCAACCACCGTAACAATTCACTCCTCAGAGACAGAGAAGTCTTTCCCCTGTCTCCATCCTGTCCTCCTGCTGCATGCATCCGTAATTTACCTTGTCCAGGAGACTGTGCTTGTTGAAATATCCTGGGAGTAGCTGAATAGCACAGTAAAACAGCCAGAGTTTGTTCTCAGGGGAAAAAGTGACTAATGGTTAAGTGAAATTAAATTAATGCTGTAAAAACCTGATAAGCAGCAAGAAAGGGGATAGGAAGAGGAGGCAGGCATGGGAAAGGTAAAAAAGTGAGGTCTCCCCTTCTCACTGGCAGTCAGTTCTTCTATCTGCAGATTTTCATGGAAAATTGTGCCATTTGAAAAGTTAAGGGGTTTGTGGGCAATATACAGACCCAGTTCTTTACCCACCATTAGACTGTTTTCAGTAACTGCGCTGTTGTTTCCTGTTGTTTTGGAAAGGCTCAACCTATGCACACTGAACTTACAAAGAAGATTTTGGGCAACAAGGCTACCTTCAGCCCCATCGTCACACTGGAGCCCAGGAGAAGGAAATTCCATAAGCCCATCACAATGACGATTCCCGTGCCCAAGGCCTCCAGCGATGGGCTCATGAATGGCTATGGAGGCGACACACCCACTCTAAGGTTACTATGCAGCATAACAGGTAGGCTGCCAGTCCTGGAGCTCTCCATGTGCTTCCTGAAACTGTCAGTCCCTGGGGGCTGGAAATGCTGAACTGATTACACCCAGGGGAAGCTGGGTGGAAATCTGACTGGGGCGAGAAGCTGTGAAAAATAAACTACTTTCCAAACAATTCCTTTGTAGCATAAATAACATTTGTTGTTTGCACTAACGAGAGATGTGTAATATAATCACAGACTTCAGGCTTGGTGGTTTTTTTGCTTTTTCCTTACAGTTTGTTTCTTGGGAACCAACATACCTCTGCCTGGCAGAGTAAGTGTAGTACAGACTTAATGTCGCAGGATGCTTGGGAGGAAAATACTGGAGTTAAACACTTTACTTGCTATGATTCCAATGTGTTTAGCATCAGTCTCCCTTAAGAGACAGAAATGAGCTGCAAGCATTTAATTTAATTAATTAATTTAATCCTGTGCTGCAGAGCTCGTTACTTAAAAATCATCTGGGGACTTGGTCTTTTCAGGGCAAGCCCATCCAGTCCTACTAGCATTAGTGGTGTAATACGGACCCAAGGAGGGGCATATCTGGAGTTATTACTGGTTTCATGGTAATTAAAAGCTGTAAAATATTTCTTAGAAGCCAAAAGTTGCTGACTTGCTTGGTTTTGATTTTATTTTTAAACCTCTGTCATTTCAGGAGGAACCACCCCTGCGCAATGGGAAGACATCACTGGGACAACACCGCTGACATTTGTTAATGAATGTGTTTCCTTCACGACAAATGTGTCTGCCAGGTACCTGCACAACCAAACAGGACTTTTACAGGGATAGTCTCAAATGCATGGCTTTGTTCCACAAATATTTCTGGTAAACTATTTTA
>NW_024581090.1:0-42671 GCF_017639235.1 Corvus kubaryi | reverse complement strand
TTTTTTTTTTTTTTTTTATTGCCACTGATACTGACCTAGAAAAAGGAAAAAGAACCTGATCTGATATTTAGATGCTAGATGAATTTTCTGAGCTGGCAGTTAGACAAAGGGAGGTTTGGGATGGTGAAGAATGATGGAGATGTAACTACAAGGTTTCGGTTTTACAGTGACCGGGTTCCAATGTGATGCTGCAGAGCATACTCACACACACAGCCTGGGACACAATAAAAGGTCCCGTTAGATATTTTTGCTGAGGGGACTTTTTTGGAACCTAAGGGCTGACAAGGGGTTAAGAGAAGTTTAATGACCAGCCCAAGATAGTTCCACTACCTAATATGAGGAGATGATACTGAAATTTCTGGGAGCTACTCCAGGTCCATGAGCAAAAAAACTCCTGTATAGTTCATAGAATCATAGAATCCCAGAATGGTTTGGGTTGGAAAGGACCTAAAAGTTCCAACCCTGTGCCATGGGCAGGGACACCTTCCACCATCCCAGGTTTCTCAGGGCCCCATCCAGCCTGGCCTTGAATACTTCCAGGGATGGGGCAGGCACAGCTTCTCTGGGCAACCTGTTCCCGGGTCATTGCTGTGATATCCTGTCCTTTGGCCCCAGTTAAAGAGATCCGGCTCTGTTCCGAGGGCTGAAAGCGCTTGGTGCGCTGGTGCAAGAGAGGTGACCGCTCAGGTAAGTGATCTCTTCAGCCTGTAATGAACTGTGATGGAAAAGGGGAGTTAGGGGTTGTAAAAGCTTCTATCCTTCACCCTTTCGGTAGCATCTGCTGGCACAGGTCAGTGCTGGGCATTTATTACCTTTCAGAAGAGTGGGCTGGGTAGCAGAGTTTAGGGGTAGTCTTACTTTTCGCAGTCAGTTCCCTCCACTTGCTCGACTTAGATCCTTCTTCCAGGAGGCAGAATTTACCTATACACAGCATGAAATAAATCTCTCTGGTTTAGGCCTTCCATCTCATTTCAGGGAGCACGTGCTCTTGTGGGAGCTATGGAAGAAAATCAAGGCCTACTTTATTCCTGTTGCTCCTCAGAGAAATTAAAGATGCGAATGGGAAATAAACTAATCCAGGCTTAGATTTACAATGCAGATCTCATTGGGGCCTAAGTCCCTTTGAGATGATTCACATTTTGAGATGTCCACAGCACAACTTGTACAGCTGCAGCGAGGCCATTTGGGCTGTGCGCAAACGGGTTTGACCAGAACTGCTCATTTTCATAAAGTAATGCAGACTTTGTTGTGCTCTGTGGCAATAGTCTGATGTGACCAGGTGTCCCACCATCACACAGAAATAACCCCAGAGGAGTCATTCATCATTTCGGTGACAATTTAGTGGAGCGCCCACTTTTTTTGTCAGCAGTGCCACCGCCGCCGATGATGATGAAGAATCTGAGAACAACCTAGAAAAATGCATATTTGTATTTATGAGAAACATTCATTTTGTTTCACTGCTGCCAGCCAGTCTGTCTCCCCTCAGGAGTCAGCATAGGTCAGATGAGTGAGGAATGAGATGCTTTTTATTCATAACTCAGGATAACATTAGAGAACTTTTCGGGAATACTTTTTACAGATGAGCTGCAACTTCTCGTAAGAGTTTGGTTTCAGAGAATGAAACAGCAGTTATGGAGACAGAAAATGGGAGCGTGAGGGAGAGAAATATTGTGTACATGGCTTCCATTTTCTCTTTAGACTGTAATTTTCCCCTTCATTCTCCTTTGCAGTCAAGAAAGAAAACGTGAATTTAGTGGCAGGTGAGAGTATAGAGATGATACAGATACAGCATGGGCTTAGTCATCCTCTTCTGCTGCACGTATCTTCTTTGAACTGCACTTAACCATGTGAAGGTTCGTACATGCTGATGAGCAGAGCTCCAGAATAACACAAACAGTTTATAGGCATTGTAAAAAATAAACTCAGCTTCCATTTGGGAAAAGAAGGCCATTTTCAGATGCATGTAATGATACAAGAAGCATTTGTAGTGCAAGTACATTCTCTAAGCTGGTGTGAAAGTCTGACCATTTTTCTCACTCCCGTATCCTAAAAATACCACCTGGTGGTAAAAGAGTTCTTTTCATGGTTCTTTTTCATCTCTATTCCCAATTTAAGTGTCAGGATTCTTTTGTGACTAGGCCAATGCTTCAAGGTGTGCATGGAGTATTGTGTACAGGCAAATAGCAACCTACAGGGGAAAATTCTCCTAATGGAAGACGTAACAGTTCAGGCAGCATCAGAAACCATAACAAGCAGGTAAAATGCTTGCTGTAATTAGTGGAATGGGGAGGTTAGAAAAATGCTGAGTATGAGTGGTGTAAAGGCTTGGCACCGACTTAGTGCATTGAGGGACTTGGGCTCTGAAGCAGTCCTTGGTATAAATTTGGGGCTGTACTCGGTGATTTGTAATGAGAAGAGATTTCTATTGAATACAATTCAAGTCTGATAGCAAAATGATGCTGAAGATGCTTGCAGACATAGGCTAGAGCTCAAAAGCTGTTGTATAGAGGCCCTGTCACTATCAAGCAGCGTCTGAATTCCCATGTGCAATTTTATGCATCTCCTCCTACAGAAGTGTTTCCACATCCCATGGGATCAGGCATTTTGCTGTTTCTGCCACATAATTATTGGTAAGTTTTGTCCCTGCACAGGGTTTTCTCTTTAACACTGAAATACTGTCTGTCCAGGAGACCAGCCAGAAACCAGCCAGGACCAGTCAATATTCCAGTGACTTAGTGTCCGGAATCTGCACCAGCTTTTCTGGTACCTTTCAATTGTCAGGCAAGGCCATAAATGCCACCCTCTAAAAAGTGTAATTCAGAGTCTCTGTTGCAAAGACCTCAGAGAAATGGCAATTTCTTTTCAGCACGTTGGGAGTAAATGCACAAAACCTGCTGGATGCTACTCAGTCGTGATACTCAGGTAATAAAATAAGTGAGCTAGGGAAATGTAGTGCAGAAGCAGAGACCTCTAGGCAACAATGTACTAGAACACAGCAAAGATATAACTCAATTGGAAATAGCCAGCTGGCACTAATGGCTCATTCGTTTAGACTCATATTTCTGGGCTGCCTGGCTTTTGGTGAGATGGGAGCAAGGAAAATCATGCCTGCCTGCCAACGGCTATCAATAAAAGTGCTATTAAACAGAGCCATCGCCCTGCAGCTCGGGAGGCACTCCAAACCACCTCGAGAGTTGGAGCTGGTTTGAGGAGATGGTCAAGGACCCGAGCTTTGTCTTCTCATCAGTTTCCTGTGGTACTGAGAAGGTTTGGATAATGTGCCACTGGTGGTGGTGGAGACACCATCCCTCACCACACGCGGCCACGACAGAGCTCTCTGCTCTGCACATGGGGGAGGCCCCATCTGTGGCCAGCCTGAACCAACTAAACTCCCTTTTAGGCCCCTTGCTGGGCCTGACAACACAGCTTGGAATGACAAGCCCAAATCCAGAGTCTTTAGATGTGCTGGAAGAAGGGTGAGAGTGGTGGGAAGAAGTGGGCACTTACCATCTGGCCAGGAACGGGCTCTAACGCAGGATAACGTGACCCATCTGTCTGGGCGCTGCCATTTTGGGATGGAATGCATCCTGCCTGCCTTCCTCCCTCCCCTCTGGGCCTCCTGGACGCAGAAGCAGGTTTGACTCCTTGGTCAAGAACACAGGTTCTGTTTCATCGTCCTGCTCCACCTGCTGTGATCAAGCACAGGCACTGTTCATATGCCTGTATTATCCCTTCTCCCATTTTTGGCCCTCCCTTTTGCCATCGTTCTACCTCACTTTCTTTGCCTCAGTCCCCTCCTGAATTAATAACCTGATGACTTTTTCCTGGATGGTCCTAGTTGTAGTAGCCACACTTGGTATTTCTGATACTGTTACCTAGAGGAAATAATAATAATAATAATAATAATAGCAACAGCAGTAACAAGGTTATTATTATGGGGTGCCTAGGAAAGGGTGACTGAGTGTTTTTGCTGGCAGGTATCTGTGGCACAGTGGTTGCAGCTGTGCACAGAGAGCAGCAGGGCCACAAACCTCCTGTCCAAGAGGAATTAACTCGCTGAATGTTGGAGTGAATGACCCAAAGCTCTTGGAAGCAAAACACAAAGAGAGGGTAAGTGTGTCCTGTGGCACCAGGTAGACATGACTCATAGTGAGCCATACACCATACATGAATTTGGGGTTGGAAAGAACCTTAAAGTTTATCTAGTCTAACCCCTCTGCCATGTGCAGGGACACCTCCCACTATCCCAGGTTGCCCCAAGCCTTGTCTACCCTGGCCTTGGACACTTCCAGGGATGGGCCAGCCACAGCTTCTCTGGGCAACCTGTGCCAGGGCCTCACGACCCTCACAGGGATCAATTTCTTCTTAATATCCAATCTAAATCTGCTCTCTGTCCATTTGAAGCCATTCCCCCTTGTCCTGTCACTCCATGCCTCTGCCAAAAGCCCCTCTCCAGTTTTCTTGTAGCTCCTTAGCTGCAGCGACTTCCCATGTGTGTGCATTGCTGGGGTTTTTTCATTATTTTTTATTATTCTCCTTCACCTTTCCAAAGAGTAAACATAACCACACCTGGAGCTGAGTTATCATAGGAAGGTTTGAGTTGGCTCTCTAAAGGTGGTTTAAGCCCTCACCCTCTTTTAGGGGATTGGCTGCACCTGGGAGACTGGCGGGGAGGGTGTTGGGTAAGGTGCCAGGTGTTCCTCATTTCCCATCAGGAGGGAGCACAGCTGCCTGATTGCTCTGACAGTTTTTAGAGGGAGATGTTCACCCGTTCCACGGCATTTGTTTTGCACTCTTGTGAGGGAAACATTTCCGGAGTTTGCTGTGGAATTTGGGGTGCTTCAGCCTTGATGAAAACGAGCAGATTTTCCTGTGAGCCGTCTACAAACAGTGAGTCTTGGCCTCAGTGCCCTTGTTGTACATTGTGTGGGGATATGGTGAGGCAAAGAGCATATTTGGGGGAGGGGGTGGGGGGAAAAGGCTGCCAGAAGTTGGTGAAGCTCTGTGGATGCTTTTTTAAGAGTTTATGTTCTGCTGCTCTGAGCTCCTGTTAGGAAAGCAGGGTTTGATCCTGTTGCAGGGATTACTCTATTGTAAAACCTTGAATAAAAGTTGTGGTTTTCATGGTTTTACCTTTTGGGGGGCCTGGACCCTCATGCATGGGGCTTGGGGCCTGGTGTTTTACACGGCAAAGAAAAGAACCTGGAGGTAATCTGCCACTGAATGTGGTTTGGTTTGTTCTGCTTCTTGTGAGGAAGAGGCTTTAATATTAAAAGTATGGTTTATGGCTGGAAAATGGAGTATCAGTTTTCCAGGTGAGCTTCCACCTGTGCTGACACATAGCTGCTCTTGATATTCAATTGGAGCACATGGGCCTTTGTTTAAATGAGGTGTTTGATTTTTTGGGAACTTTGAAGTATGCACAAGTCACAGAGTGAGAGCAGCTTAGTTAAATGTGCTGGTTTATTTTCAGAGGCTTGCAGTTAGGTGTCCTTTTGTGACAAAGGCACTGCTGCTCATGTTCCTTTTTTATGAAAGTATTGTTTATGAGGGTAATGGGTTTTCATGTTGCTGAGGATTTTACTGAGTATGTGCCGGAACTTTAATGTTGGTGAATTTTTAGTATGTTCAGAATCGTCCACACCTCAATAAAAGTAACGGAGCTGCTGGGGGTTTGTGGTTCTTAAAAGGTACTGATTGGAGTAGGTGTTCCTAGAGCTGAAAGCAATTATGGAAATGCTCTGGCTGCTGTTGATTATTTCCACATGTTCTTGTTCATCCTGGTCAGAGCAGAAGGAAAAGAGTGTGAAAATATTTCTTTGTTATCAGACTAATAGTATCAGCTTACTGTTTATGGAAAATAACTTTTTGCATTCCCTTTTGTTTCTCATAATGTTTTCACGGATTGGTAAATGCTGAAATATTTAACTGGATTGGGATGATCATAAAAGTGTGCTGTTTTACGTGAGGTTCACTTAAAACACCTCTTTGCTGGCAATGGGATGTTAGTCACTGCTATTCTGGTACCACTGTGGAGAGATGGAGCCACAGTTTCACTCTCATTGAAGTTTTTAACTAGTTTTCTCAGATGTGCATGTGACTGAGATGTGCTTATGTGGGTTTCATTGTTTGAACAAGTAATTGCTTTGCCAATAAACTTGAAATGCTGGATTGTGGCCTGTTAAAATCCTCGAGCACAAAGCAGATGAACCACGTTGCAGTTTCCACCACTGAAGTGCTGTAGAAGTTGTGTTTCTCCCTCCATCGGGTAAGTAAGCAAAAATATGTTGTGGTTTGAATTCTATTTGCCTAATTTCAGCCTCATAACTGAGAAGAGTCTGATCTTGTTCAAAGATGCACAGATTGCAAGAAAAATGATGAAAAGTAATTTGTTAAAAGTGCACGTTAAGCTGTAATAATGGAGCTTTCACGTGTGCGGAGGAATAGGGGAGGGGAAAGTGGAGTTGGGGCTTGTATCCCTTCTCTTTCCTGATTTATTTTCAAAGGGTCTGTTTGTAAGAGTCTTGAAATACCAACTGAACAAAATATGGCACTGCTTTTTAGTTATCTTGGTTAGTTAACTGGTCTGATCTTGTTCTAACAAACTCAAAGAAACAAAAAATATTTATTAAAATGGTTGTGACATCATTGTACTGGAGATGTGATCATCATGTTCTACAGAGGTGTATGAGGAAGAAGGGGAATTTGAGTTTCAGCTGAATTGGTATCAGCAAAGGATGTAGTTATGTAATGCTTTGTTTTTCTGGAGTATTTTCATTAATCCATCTATTTCTATGAAAGATAGCGTTGTGGAAAATGAAATTAAGAATTGTGTTCTTAGTCTCCACTGACAATTAGCCTGATGATTTGTATGGCAAAGGGCAAAGAATCAAATCTGTGGAATCATAAGCTGGTCTCCCAAACTTTAACCACGAGTGATTTTTCTGTGTATTTCTCAGTTTATGTAACTCTAGATAAGCGCTGTTACTGTTGTAGAAAGGCATAGGAGAAGTCTTTGCCATGTATTTTAACTTCAGAATCAGTGAGGATTTTCAATACAGAGATGTTGGAAAGCATCTCTAAGTCCTATTTCCCAGGGTGGTTGGTAAAACACTGAACAGTTTTAACTGCAGCAGTTTTGGTTTGATATAAAACTTCCAGAAGGGTCAGGTTGGGCTGAGTCCCCAGGTGGTCCAGCCTGTGCCTTACCTTTACAACCTTCTCTGGGTTTAGTCATCTAAGGTAGAAATAGGAGGGCAGAAATGTTTCACCTTTTCCCCTTTTTTATTTCTTTTAAATGTTTTTCACTGAGCAGAGAAAATATTTGTGTGATTGTAAATGAATTTAAAAAGGGAAAAAATTTCGGGAAGCTTTACAGACTAGGAAGAAAATACTAGAAATAAAAATCCAAACCCCCTACACAAACCCCCAAGCCCCAGAGGGTTTGCAGCCAGTGGTTCTAGACAGATCAGAGCACAGAGTCCTCATGTCCTGTGGCTGCGATTCCTAGAATCAGGTGAAGGGTGGGAACATGGGAGCACTCTGAGTGCAAATAAATACATGTGCTCCTTAAGTTCTACAATTTGGAATAGGGGATGGGAAGTTCTGTGCCAACAGCGGAGTATTTGACTGCAAAAAGCCCTGTAGGAGCTGTAGTGTGGTTTTTCTGTGCAATACTGATGGTTTGCCGCACTCTAGCGGTGGTGAATAGGAGTTCTGTGTGAGCTCAGTTCTGCTCAGAGAAAGCTGGGAGGTTACTACTGTCTGACCTCACAAAAGTTCAACCAGCTCGTCTCAGCTGTGTTTTAGTGTTTTCCTTGTCGCACTGGAGACAGTAACAGAAATAGGTACTTGCAGATGCTCCTTGTTGTTATTCTCTGTGTGTTTGGGGCATTTTGTCCTTACTGCTAGTTAGGATTTAGATTGATACTCAGTATTATCAGCTCAGGCCTGCTGTTAGCACCGGTGGCTTTTCATTGCACAGCTCAGACTGTTGGTGCATGAGGAAAAGGCTGGAACCGACTCACTGCTTTGCCTTATTTCAAGGAACGGTCCTTGGGATTGTGGGATTCATATTTCTTTGGATCTCTTTGCTTTCACCCTGGCATTCTGCAACTGGGAGCTAAGAGAGCATCCCATGGAGGAGGGAGGACTGGGTGCAGCCTGTGTCATTACCAATGCCTGGGATGAATGGCTGGAAAGATTCTACTGTCTTGCCAGCAGCTCGCCAATTGAAGTCAGAGGCGTTCTGCAGGTACAGCAGAAGCCCTGTGTTTCTGTGTACCTTAGAAAAGAACAGGCTCTCTACAAGGCAGCTTTCCCCACGCCCTCTCCAGACCTTAGGTGAATGTTGGAGCCAATGTTGTAATTGAGATCTTTGTTTGGGGTTCGTGGAGTAGGAAGCTGTCCTGGGCAGAGTGGGAGCTGCAGGCCGAGGTTAGTGGAGAAGGGTCAAGAGCAGCAGAAGGGCCCCCTTGGCTTTCTAAGCTTCTCCTCAGGGAAGGGTCTGGGTGCAGGCACATCCAGGCTTTGTCCATGGTTTATGTCCAAAGGTTCATACAGGTGTAATGGAAGCTTTACCCTGCGGGATTAAGGATGGCGAGCCACATTTATAGAGAGAAACTAGAGGAAATTATTTATTATGATAATAAATAGGCTGAAAGACCTTAATCAAAATGATTTAGTACACAGTGAGGGTAGCTAGAACTGCTAGTGCAGTGCCCTGTTTCTGAAGGAATGCTGAAGCAATGATTTTAAAGCTAGCAAAACCAATTAGTACATAGAGATGGGTATTGCTCATTCATTTCAACAACTGTGGGCCTACCTTATTTCTCAGCCTTGAGGAACAACCTTGAGGGGAGATCACACTCAAAGGAGGCATCTCCACACACAGTCTGGGAAGGGGCGTTAGGGGACCCCACCATTTTACTCGTGATGTTATTATGGTATTTCCTTCCAGGGTTCATACAGGGAGAGGGTGGTGTGGGTAGCACAGGAGTTTCAGACAGATTTGTGGCACTGCTGCAGGCCTTCACCACTTTTCAGCCACTTTTTTTTTTTTTTTTTTTAATTTAATTCTATTATTCTGACAGTTCCTGTGGGTCCTACTGGCATAAAAATACAGCAATGAAACTGTAGCCTGACAAAGGGGAAAAGATAAGCCTCATGGTTAGCCAGGTGCTGGAACAATAGGAGCAGAGGGAACACCAGTTAATTAATTGGGTTGAGATATTCCTGTGTGTCTATTTGATCTTTTAAATTTATTTTTAATTTAATTGTAGGGGAGTGACGTGTCAGGTGAGCTCAGTTTTAGCCTTAAGCTCAGCAATAGCCATGTTGGGCCTCACGTGATGATCACTTGGGTATTGTTTTAGTCAATAGGCAAAGGAGATGTTGGATTTATTTAAAAACAACCAACCAACCAGAGTTTGACCAAAAAGGATGTTGATTTGATGGAGCAGATCTGAGAAGCAGGAAGGAAAAGGGAGTCAGTTGGTTTTGAAGTAAGTAAATGGGTGCCCTTGCTGGACATTCCGTGATCTGGACGCGTCCTCTTGGCTCAGTGGGACCAACGGGTTCAGGGCTGTGGTGGGGTGCGAGCAGCTCTCCTGTTTGGGGTTGGTTGTGTGGCTGCACGTCCTTGTTTGGGGTTTTATTGGAACAGCTGAAGAAATGAGCTGAGGGTGCAGTGTTGTGTCTAAATGGCCCTGCAGCGTGCACGTAGAGTGAGGGTTACTCCTCGCACCCTTCCAGTGCGTCAGAAATTTAGATGTTCATAGCTCACCTTGCTCCCTTTACCTGCAGAGACCCGAGCAAATCCCCCCCTGCCCGACAGGCTCCTAGGTGTGTAATCCTCTCCTGATGGCAGAGGCGGGAACCAGACATGGCAGGGGAAGCACACGGGGGACTGTGCCTCTGGCTGCTGCCACAGCTGAGGGACAGGGTTAGGCCTGGCAAGACAAGCCAGCTCTGCCTAGGGGACTGAAAAATCCGGCCAAGGCTGAGGATCCAGCTGCTCTTTCTGGCATTGCTGCTGCACTGACGAGAGTGGCAGCCAGCAACCTCTTTACCCCACATGCTTTGAGACCTGACAACTGCTGTAGCTTCGGGCTGTTCTCAAACGCTGCTTCCTGTGCCAAGTGCTTGCAGCAACTGCAGAGTTCAGACCTGGGCTATGTTGAATGTTTTAAGGTGCAGGTGAAGCCATTTGGGTTCATTTCCTTAGGGAAAGGCACCGCATTTGGAAGTTGCACACTGTCAAAGGCCTGAAGTTATAGGCTGTAGTGTGTGGAGTAGAGAGCTTGTAGCTACAAAATGCACTGGTTATCTATGCATGGCCTGAGCTGTCAGCTGAGAATCGAGTCTGTCTGTGTTTTCTGGCTTGCTTAATTCCACGTCGTGAATCCATGTGTTCTAGGAAGCGCCCACAGGATGCTCCATCACTTGTAGCCCAGTTTTATGGAATGTTAAGTAAAAATATTAAGTCATCAATGGAAGGGGACAGTGACCACCCTTTGGTGGTACCTACTACCAGGGCTGTCACAGGTGGCAGAATTTACTAAACTGCTCTCTGCTGGTCACAGAGCCACACCAGCATCTTCCAGGGTTTGTGGGGAAGAGAGGCAGGAGGTAACAGGCTCTGCTAATAACACCCTTTTTTGAGCTGTGTTATGGTCAGACTAAGAAAAAAGCTTAGAAGATGGTGCTGGTTCATATAATTTGTATACAGAAATAAAAAAACAAAGCCTTTTGTGTCGCAAGGTGTAAAGCAAGAGTAATGTAATACTTGAATTATTGCTGCCACTTGTGAGGGCACAGCAAGTGCAAAGTCAGCCCCTGCATTTAACAACTGAGTTTGTTAAAAAAAAAAAAAGAATGTGTCTTGAGGAAAGGTGTTCAGGTATTAAGGAGAACTAGCCAGTGTCTTTCAGGAAAACAGTGTTTCTGTTTGGGAATGCTGACAGTGCTGGGTGAAACTGATCAGGCTGGGATTTCAAAACGTGTAAAACCCAGTGTTGGCCTACCTGTGTCGTGCCTTGCCGTTCCCTGGCGCTGCCATGCTCTCCGACGCAGGCAGTGGGGCTCACCGGGCACACGCGTCTCTGCAGTGCCCCATTAGTTACCCCATCTGTTACTCCTCGCTTGTCCTCAGGCCACTGTGACAGCTGTGTCACAGCTGGAGGGGTGTGCGGTGTCTTTTAAGGCAGGGGTCTTTGCTTGCTGGGTGTGGGTTTGAGTTGGATTTGTTTGATTGTTGGACTCGTTTATACGCAGTTGTCCGTCATTGGAAAAGGAGGAGAAGGAGAGGAAACAGCAGCTTTTGGCTTAGGTCGTACCCTTGACAAGGCGTTGCTGTGTCTGGCATGAGCGGGCTGGGAACAGAGGAACCGTAACTCTGACAGCACAGCTGAGGTCCCTGTGCGGGCACTGTCCCCTTCCTGCTGCACCGGCAGTAAAAGCGAGCGAGCCACCGTTGCTACATTTAACACTTGTACATTTTTATTTCGTTAAATCAGCCATTGTACACATTGCAGCTATGTATTGTTAGTGTTGTATCTTTTTAATTTTTAACTAATACATGCCCTCATAGATATATTCAATTAGTGTTATCACCATGGGAACAAGATGCTGATTCGTCAACTTAAAATTCACTTCTTCTCACAGTATTCAAGTTCTCTGATAACACAGCAAAAAATCAAAATAAGAGGTGAATAACCATTATGCTGTTACACAGAACATCATCTGCACCGCAAATAACACAACAGAAATGCATTTCTTGAGAGCCCCATCCTTGAAGACCCTCCTGCGCTGCCTCAGCCAGCCAGGAAGCCACAATGCGCTGTGAGATGTTTCATCGCGGGTCTCATTTGGTTTGGCTGCCAAAACACTTTTTTCTTTTCGTTTCCTTTCTCGCCTGCCCAAAAAGTGTCAGCACGGCACCTCAGGTGGTTCTGCCCACAGGAAGCCAGAACTCCAGAGATGTTTCCATGCTTTTGGCATCATTACCTTAATGAGGAAGTGCCCTTGTTCTGAGCACTGAGTGAGTCGCTAAAAAAAACAAAACCAAAGAACCCTATCGTTGTGGAAGGCCAGATAAGCTGGGACAAAGGATTGCTCCTAGAGGAGAGGGTTGGTTTTACTCTGGTGTTGAGTCTACTACTAAAAAAATTAAATAGCTGTTTAAAAACATTAAGTTGGTGTGTTTGTGTGTGTGCATGTTATGCTAAAACCCTACAGAGCTCCCTCCGTTAAATATTAAGGTATAGAACACCCAAAACGTCAGATCCTATGTTCCCCTTTTGGAAAATAAAAGTGCAGACATGCTATCGTGGTTTTCAGAGGGTCGGTTTAGAAATATATATATATTATATATAGTTACATAACAAAATATGAACAGAAACCGGCTGCCAAGGATTGTGAGCACTTGTTCTTTAAAAACACTTGATCAGAAGATAAAAACTGCTCGCTCAGTGCTAAGAGGGCCAAGAAGCTGACATGGTTCTAGGAGGGTTTGGTTTTGACCTTCAAATGCCGCATGCGTCTATCGGCTAAGAGGCAATCTTGATAAAACACGGTGAATTAATTATTCTCCTTTTATAGTGGGTAAGTCTTTGTCCCGTAGTTATCTACAGTGCACTGGACAGCAGGAAGCACCCCCAGTCAGTCGGTGAGGTCGGCTAAGCGGCGATGGAAACGGGAAACTACCGGAGTTAGAGTTGTTTAATACACCCCGCCACAGGTCCGGATCTATAGGCTTTAATACCGTACGCGAACGTGCCGTAGCTAGAGCTGCTAGCAACTTGGCTGCCTAGTGGGGTAATTTGTCTTTCTTGTTCTTTTGGAAATGTTTGTCTGGAAACGGCTGGCTAAAGGTGTCTGCACTATTGATGGCCACAGTCAGCTGTGATTCACGTGAACAGCTGTCTGTTGCCTGACTCTCGCAGCCTTTGCCTAGACCAGCTCTCTAAACAGTCAGTCTTAGTACGTGGTGGCTCTGCAGCGCTTCCTCCTGGCTTAGTCAGCGTCTGCAGTCTGGGCGGTGCCGTTCCGTGAGCCGGTGCCGTTCCACAGGGTCACTACACCTCGTAACCCACGACGCCAACGGGCAGAGAGTGTTCTGCGGTCTCGTGAGTTCAAGTACTCTGCTATTTACAGTTTACACGTCAACTCCTTTGTACGGTGCGCGTACACAGTCAGTGGAAGAGGCCTGGAGATGAAGTCTGCTTGGCAAGGGCCGTGTCAGGAAGCGAGCGCCAGAGCGAAGGGACAGGGACAAGCGGTGACGCTGGCAAGGGTGCCGGCGAGGCGGATAAATCATCCTGCCTGAAGGATGCTATCTTTGGTCACAAATTAGCTTACAGGGTGAAAAATCATACCAGCACAAAATGAAATTTGGGATGGGGAGAAATGAATTCACTGCGGCCGCACAGGTAGAAGCGGCAGTGGCTGGCATCGGTGATGACTCTGCTACCCAGGGATGGTGACGGCTGCGTACAGGAGGGGTCGCGCGGCGCTGTGCGGGGCGGCAGCTTCTCACTTGGCCTCCTGCGTCCAGTCCTCTTGGCAGAAGTGCCTAAGAAGCTGCTGGAGGTCATGCTGGAGGTCATCCCTGGGGAGCGCTTCTGGGGTGTCTTCCAGCTCTTCTATGTGAACGTGTTTTCCATAGCGGTCCTTCATCACGGTCCTCTTCTGTGTGCTGGCTTTACTTAGTATTGTCCTGGAAACAAAAAAAAGGGAGAGACCTGACTTAGAAAGGCCACAGTTCTGAAGGTCTGAGAATATTGTGGTTTTCAGGCTTTTCCAAGGCAGAGTTGCACGTGCTGGAGAGAAGGCATGGCAATGTCTAAGTATGATGCAACAGTGCCAACTCCTATCGAGGACTGCCTCAGCTGATGCCATGCGCACCCTGGGGAACGTGTCCTCAGCATAACTCAAACCCTGTGTCTGTACTGCAGTGAGCCCCGGCTGTGGCCTTCATAGCGCTGGGTGTGGAGAGCTCGGTGGACAGGAGAAAAGAAGGAAGAAAGAAAATGAAGAATGAATCAATGGAGAATGCGTGATGGGTGATGAATGAATGGAGGGTGGACGAAGGGATGATGAACGAATTGATGCCATCTCGATTTTTACCTTTTTTCTTCTATACATTCTCTGTATTCTTGACACACACATTTGTAGCTTTGTAGCCTATTACTGTAACTTAGCTTAGCTTCAGGGTTTTCCTAGGCAGAAAGACAAAACAAATTCCAGGACCCCTATGCTGTCTTGGTTCTCTTTAGAAATCAAGGTTGAAACTAGCTCTGTACGACACGTTTTTATAAACAGGGTCCGGTCTTCATCCCAGGTGGGGTGGATTTAGAAATAGAAGTACTAGAGCTGGGGGCATTACTTCACTGGGCATGCTTTTAACTGGGGGCAGCTCTTATCAGATATGCCAATTTGCAGAATCAATACAAATTGTACATGAGTTGCTTGGGGCATGCATCTTCGTCATTTCCCGCCTGAGAAACTGTGCACCTAAGGGTGCACCTTATATAAAGGGACCCCTTTTTATCACCCTGTGTCTTGCTCTTACTTCTGCAGAGAAAAAGGCATCAGAATGGATGGATGGAGGATGGCTGGAGACTGGATGGATGATGGAGACTGGATGGATGAATGGAGGAGAAGGAGAAAGAAGAAGGAGAAGAATCTCTATCCATTCTCCATCCCTTCATGCATTCTCCATCATCCATTCACTATTCATTCTCCCTCCCTCCCTCAATTCTCCATTCCATCAGAATGATGATCATTTGCTACACTAACAAAACTGTATTCACCCCATCTGGGGGTGGGCATTTTTCCATATCTGCCCCTGGAGGCCTCCAAGAGAGACCAGCCTTCGTATTACCTGCTGTACCGATATTGTCTAGAAAGTGTTGTTTTATTTCCAGGTTCTTTAAGCCATCACTTCCATCAGGTTAGGAGTTGCTTTAGTACCACTGCAACTAAAGCTTTACATTCACTGCAGGCACTCACTGCAATGCACTCATGTGAGTGTGTTAATTCATTTGCAGTCACACTTCATCAACTTGCCAAGCCAAACCTTTTAATTACTGATCCATCTTCTTTCTTGACTTCTTTCTCTACCAAAGCAGGGACTTGGACTGTCATGTGGTGACCTGTGTAGCTCAAAGCCTCCAATGCAAACATAAACTTCAAATTACAACACACCCCAAACACGTGGAGCTCTTCCTGCCTTAGTCCTTTGTACTCCCACAGACCAATGCTGAGGAAATGCTGAACAGGCACCTAAAGCAGCAGCTGCCTCCCTGCTGCGCACACGTCAGATACAGCTCCTCGTGCGTGGCAGTTTGACTGCAGTAATAATTGCACCAAAGCACCTCGCAGTACGAGCTCCTCCTCCCGGCCATCCGGGCTTCCCGATGTGCTGAGAGGTGGGAGCTAGGAACTAACTACGTGTTCCTTCCCAGGCTCTCTCTCTGAACACCTCTACCAGACAGGTTTTGCCCCTTGTTTGGCCTCTGTGCAAAAAGGGGGACCAGGCTGCTGGTCTGGGTTCCTGGTTACGAAACCCAAACTGCATACACGTGTCACCTGCTGCCACACAGCTTTTATCTGTTTATCTACTTGGTAGGTAGTTACTTTAGCCTCTAAGACATGCTATTCAAGGGGACCATAGGCTGGATTCAGAATGAAGTGCTGTCACTTACTTGTAGAAAATAAAAAACTGTTTTCATCCAAGATCACTTTTCTCTTACTAAAATGTCTCAAGTGATCAGAAAGAGCAGAACACCAGAGAAGTGCTCATCAGCTTCGTTGCTGTTTTGTCCTTTCGAGGAGAAACACATCCCTTTACCCAGGGTGGGGGCTTAACTGTAGCCACTTCTAAAATGAGCTCCCCGAGTGGTAACACGTGAATGAACTTTAACTGCGCTCACACCCGAGACTTCTAAGAACTCCACACAAAGCCTCCATGATGTTTTTCTTTGGTCTTAACAAGTTTCTTAGCTAATTCTGCCACGTCAGCTTTCCCTACGCATTCTTTGTATGCGCATCTTTTTGGAACGTGGAGTCGCCGGTTGAGGCTGGGGCACCACCACCAAAACCTTTCAGGAGAACAGAGTTTTTCCCTGCGGCTGTGGTGATGCTTGCTGTAATGCTGACATACAAAAATTATCTGTACCTCTTCAAAGTCCTCTTTGGCTGATGGAAGATCAGAAGCCAGGCTGGCATCCCCCAGGTGTTTCTCCGTCCTCTCTCCATGCACTACAGTGGTCTTTATGACTTTGCTGACTTTCCGGCCCTCCACTGGTTCGGACTGGAATTTGGAGGCACTAGACAGAACGGCAGGTTCAGACAGGGTCACCTGCAAGGTCAGAAAGCACAAGTAAGCTGGAGATGAACTCCACACTTTGTGATGTGCACTGGTAAAATGACTTTCCTGTCTGTGGGCTCCATACGGTAAAAAAGAAAAAAGAAAGGGGGGGGAAAAAGGAAAAAAAAAAAAGAAAAATAAAAAAGGAAGGAAAAACAAGGAAAAAGAAAAGAAGAAAGAAAAGACTCTTCTTTCTTGTTACTTTACTCCTAAAGAATTAATTCTGATGAGAAATGCTGGCAAGAAGTGTCAGTGAGGTTTTTCACAATTCCGATAACCGCTTGCTACACCTTGCCCTTGGCCCAGGACTGCTGGAAGCACATCCTATTGCCAGCTTCTGGCCCTCTGTCACAACTTAGGTACGCCGATCCAAATGTCTGTAGGGCCACGTGGTGAAGCATGGCAGGAAAGCACTTACCTTCTCAGGTTGCTTCTGTTTTAATTACCTGGCTCTAAACCACTTCTTGTCTAAATCATAGGTGGTTTTAGCCTCTTCAAAGCAAGAAGAGGCCAGTAAGGTCAACGTGCTGTAACTGTGGGGTTCTAGGACTGAGTGGCAAAATAAGCACACCAAGCTGCAGTGACTAAGAGCCCTGTTGGGGTGCTGCTGCTTTGTGCCACAGCAGGCAAAGCACACCCTACCTCTGAGTGCTCACTGTCACTCTTCAGCACAACCCGCTTCACCACTTTGGAATAACCATCTCCCTCTTCCACAGTGACGGGGGCTTGAGGTGTTCCCTGCATTACCACTTCCTCTTTTTCCGTGCCATCTGGAGCAACAAATCGCCGGATGATCTTCCGAGTCACCTGAAGGAATGGAGTTTAGTCCCCAAAGAATTAGCAGTAAAATATTCCTCCTTGTTCTCTATCTAGTATTTTCTACTCAAAGGGTGTTTTTTCCTACGTGGAAGAACCTGCGTAGATGGTTGGGTGTTTTATTCTTCCACACCTACTCAAGAGACTCCTCTGGTGCTGAAGCTCTCGAGGCACTGGCAGGCCAAAGCAAGAAGAGAATTACAGGGTTCAAGATGTGAAATTTCTCAGGAGGATGAGTGTGCATCCGTCTGTGGATGACCCGAAGCCGTGCGCAGAGTGGTTCGAGGCACAGACCTATCCGCGCGAGCAGTCGCGCTCGCTCCTGTGCAACACGACCAAGGAATCTTTGGCTGTGTAACAGGAACTCCAACAGGTTCCAGAGACAACCCATCCGGCTGAGGGGCTGTGTCGACTGCTCGAAAGACAGAAGATGGAGTTTGCCACAAGCCCGGCTCAGCCATATCCTAGACCAAATCACTGAGCACCAAGCTGTCAGATAAACAAAGGAGCACTGAAGTTCCCCTTTCACTTCTGTGCTGTGCAGAATTTGCTTTTCTAAGCATGACCTGATTTTGAAGATCTAGAGTCTGGGTTTATCTGACTCTTACAGACCCAGCCTTCCATTGCTTTCATTAGGACAAGCCAAGAAAGATCCCAGATCAGATTGGGGCAGAGTGAGTTTTTTTGCTGGGGCTTTTTAAAGGAAATAAACAACTTTCTTCTAAAAAATGTGGATCTATGCAGAAGTTTCATTGGCTTTAAATCAAAGTTAACAAAATATGTCCTGTTAGGTTATATACCGTAACACAGAATGATTTTAAGAATCTAAGTAATTCTTCCAACTTTGGTGTCTCTCATGAGCAGAAATTCTCGTTCCTTCCACTCTTTACTCTTCAAATCACGCCCCTTCATAGCAGAAAGTTTGGCATTTCTGTGGATGATTTCTCCTGCCTTTTACAGGAGAGGAAGAAGGTACCTAGGGGCAGAACTGACAATACCTTCTTTACCACTGTGTGGCCGTGTTCATCTGTGTACTGCTCTTCTGTGACTGTTTCTGGTGGCATTTCAGGCATACTATCAGCCTGTACGACAAAGAACAAAGTTGTGTGAAGCAAGGCCTTCATGTGGGTCTCGAAATAAGCAAGTTTAAAATCAGTTAATTGGTTGCAGAATGGAAAAAAAATCAGCAATGTTAGGAAAAAAACCTGTTCTGCAAATAAATCCTTAGAGAGGCATGCAAAGAAAAGTGATGCCACGGCACGCAGGCAAAGATAGGTTAGTTGGCCTTGTTGTATATGGGGCTGACAAGCCTCCATCCTCCTCCTACCGAGGCGTCTAGTGGAATTTAGAGTTGGGTTAGCAGTGTTACTGTAATCCTGCGGTATTGGAGAGGCTTATCCAGTGGAGATGCATTATTTGGGAGCATCCCAGCTTGAGGTGCAGCACCAGCTCAGGGCCTGAGGCAGCGCAGGCTCGTGCAGTCGTTCAACACTCAGTACCTGAATAATCACCCGGCGCCGAATGACCCTGGTAGTGACCATCTCGTCATCGTCCGAGCTGAGCTCCAGCCCGCCTAACTCCTCTGCTAACTCCTGGGGGAAGCATGGAAGCAGGGCTCTGTACGTGGCACTAGCAGTACCTACAGCTTCTGTCTTCCTACACCAGCTCTGCAATTCCTACATTTTGCAGACGCTTTCTGTGTTAATGACACAGGAAAATATAGGAAAGCCTTTTAATCCTCCCCAGGGGGCAGTACAGAGCACAGTGGACAAAGAGTAGGACTGAGCAGTTTGAACTAGAGGACAGTGTAGCAGTAGCCTCAGGACTAGAAAGATCAGGAGAAATTAGCAACCAGTGTTGGAGTTGTCTCTCCTGCATAGGGAAGAGTTAAAAATTTAAAAATTGCGTCAGAAGGCAAAGAGAGGCTGAAAAGAACGAGGTGGGAAATGGCTGTGCTATAAAAAACGTAAAGGGGAAAATAAATAAGGGCGGGGGGGCCGGGGTCCTTTTTGGTGGTACCAGTTGTTGTTGTTGTTTCACTTTAGTAAAAGAACTGGAGGAAAAAAGCAGGGCATTACTTCAACTGCAGCCTGTCCTCCAGCAGCCCTTGTGCTGGGCCCTGCTGGAGATACTCTTTCAATCATCTGACACTTTAAATTCCACCTTTTCCTGAGATCCCAGAGGCAGAGCTCTGAAACCCTTTATTCTAGAGGGGATACCTTTGACCCCACAGTAGCAAAGACTGAAGGGCTTGTTTCTAATGAATGTGACGGTGCAATAATTTCTGCTGCAGTAGAACTGGACCACCTCTGCTCTAACTAGACTTACAAAACTAATTTCCTGCCCAACGGTGCCTTCTCCTTTTCTCCCACTTAGAACGGGCAAAGCAAGTTGCTTATTCTTAAACCTTTATCTGCCAAGAGATTTTAATTCTCCAGTAAAAGCCATCTGGTTGCTCTCTTTCCTTGCTGCTTGATGCCTTCCCCTCTCTGACCACTGCAGTGAAGTCCCTTTGTCTCACACAACCCAAGACCTGCCTCGTGCGGTTTTGATGTTCTCCCTCTCCTGTCTCTGTATCTCTTTACTGCCTGCGTGCTACATAAACACCGTTCTTCCACTACACCCTTAGTAGGCTGCGATGCACAACTGCTGCCTCTTTTCCATCTCAGGGACTTTACAGGCCTTTTATGCCGCTTCTCGTGCTGCTCTGGGCCTGCCTTGCCTTGCTTTATGAGCTTTTATGTTATTACTTTGACCACGTTACATCTGTTTCAGCTTTTGCTTGTACACGGTTTGTTTCTGCCCCCGTTACTGACGCTCTCTGTCTCTCTCAGGCACAGATGTAACTGCCACAGGCCAGAGGACACAGAAGGGTAGGGCAGAACCAGAACTACCAGTCTAGACTTTGGGATCTGGGGCTTGCGTCAACTTGGAAAACCTTTACCCGACCCTCCTAACCACAGAGGGAAGGAGAAACAACTCAGTGCCAGATGCAAATGAATTACAAATATTCTCATCTTAAGGAATGAGTGAGACGTAAAACTCGGGGTTTTGTGTCAATTACTTTGAGGCAAAGTTGTCATTTACCTTTTCTAAGGATTCCTCCTCGCAGCCCCTTCCAGAATTCTCCATCTGCTCCTCAGTTGACTCCACTATCACAAGACTAGATCTCCTTGGAGAGAGCTGCTCCCGGTGGAGGTGGGGGTCCTCGGGCTCTTGGATGATGGGGGAGTCCCCTCTCTGGGCAGAGAACGGAGGCTGCAGGGGTGCTCCCTGCACCTCTCCCTTTGCCGTGCTCAAGGGTGCGGATTTTCCGCTCGCTGCTTTTCCAGCTCCCACGGACTGCTCCGTTCCTGGACTCGTGACGCTGTGAATTACAGGTTCAAGCGAGTTACTACCATGCAGTGCTTCCCAGTTTCCATCAATGGAATATTAGGCACTGACTCGTATTCCCACATAACCCATATTATTATGTTGTCTGGCAAAGTCTAGAAATAACTGATACTTCTTGACAGGAACTGCAGAGTAGTCTGGCTGGGAACCCCACGCGTCTTCCCGAGCGCATCTCCAAACGGATATCCAAACCCTGCAATTTTTGCAATTCTGCAAAACTCGGAGAGAGCTTTGCTGTCACTTGCGCCCTCACGTCTCTACAGATTGCCATTTATTTCTTTAGGGGAAGAGCCCGGATCACTGTAGGAGGATGTGAGGCAGCTAAAACACTGAGCACAAGCTGTGCAGCTGCAAAGTGGAGAAACCAACTTTTATGTAGCATTCTGGAGCTTTAGCAAACAGAAATTTAGAAGAGGTTCAGGTTTTGTTTGTAATGTTATTTTCATGGTTGAACGCCGCTATGATTAATCACTGCCCCAAGTTAGTTTAACCTCTTATTACGCATGTTACTATGTAACACAAATATGAAGGAAATACATCTAATTCAAGCATATGTCCATCCATTCGGTATTGTTGCATACCACCTCTTGGAGCATGTTCCTTACAAGCTATTCAAATCTAGCCCAATTTCCCCTTCAAACTCGACCTGCGGTGTAGCGATATTCCGCTGTCGTCGCTACTCTCGTGCAGTGTCGGCAGTACTGTCTCACAAGGATTCTCTGTTCCTCACAGACATTCCTTTCCTGAGGCACAGCCTTAGGGTGCATTGGTAGTTTTGGCTGACACTGCAACAGCAGCTTTCTTCAATGGTATTTTGTGTCTCCCACACTCTCTCCTGGCATATCCTGAGCAAAAGAATGCCCCAAAGTCCGTTTGCTGGACTCAGCTGCCCTTAGACTGCTGGGAGCTGCATCTCCGCATCAAAGCCAATCACCTCCAGGAAAATCACTTCTTTGGATAGGGATTCTTGGTATCTTGCTGGCTTATTAATACCTGAATCTATCCTGCAGAGAGCTCTCAGCAAGGGCACATAATCAGGGAAGGTGGGGAGAAATAGACACGATCTATTTCAAATTCCTTTTCAAATGACACCAACCTCACTGACAGCCCCCACCTCAGAATTCAAGTTTTTGCTGCACAGGCCTTCTAAACGTGTGCTCTGTCGTGTGTTATTCCGTAAGTGCAAGTCCTCGTGTCTCGTCTCTGTAAAACCCTACTTCTGCTCCCTTGGCCGTCTGAAACGCGCTTTTAAAACCCCAGTTCTTAATAGAATAGTTGTGAGTTCTGTAAGTAATGAATACATTGAAAAAATTTTGCCTCCATTGAAAAAGCCATCCTGAAGTTGAAGAAAGGGTCCTTTAGGATTACTTTCATGAAGATGCCATCACTTATCATCCAAAACACGAAAAATATACAGAAAACCCTCTTCGCTTCTCTATTAACCCTCTTTTCTTTCCTAGGTACTTTCCTAGACACAATTACTGCTTTGTGTTCACAGGAACAAACTGACTTTCTCTCTTAAGGCTTCCCCCATGTGGATTAAGAAGTGGAAACTGCAATTGGAGGAAAATTCTAGCGTGTTCCTAAGTTTCAAAAGACCCTGTAAAATCCTCTTATTACACAGAGATGTTCCCTATGGTTTCATCCTGGTCTTTTGACACTTACAAATATTCCTGCTGTGAAGCAGATGGTTTCCCTGGCACGTCTTGGGGTTTCCCTGAGAATTCAGCTTCTACTTGTTCCTTGTGTGCTTGCCTCAGAAGCTCAGCCATGGACACTTCTGCCTCGCTCCTGGGAGTACTGTCCTGGAACGGGGAATAAGTGACAGACACGTCTTCCTCGGAGACCAGAGGGGGGTGTTCGGTTGGCTCGCTGTCCGTAGATACTCTCTGCTGTTCTTGCTTGTGCCTCGAGCTGTGCACTTCTTCTTGCAGTGCAGAGAACCCTTGCAGACAGAGAGAGCAGAAATCTCGTTACAAGTCTGACCAGGATACAGGAAGCCCTTCCCGTGCTCTCTGTGCATTTAAAATCCCTGGGCACAACTCGTTACCTGAAATTCTTGAGCACCTTGAGCGGGAGGGGACCCGGCCTCTCGGAATAGTCAAAGGAATGCTGGATTGCCACTGCTATGGCCAGATTTGGAAAGTAACAGGCAAAATAACGTTTACCCAGAAATTTACCTCAAGTAATTATGCTTGAAACCCTCAAAGTATAGAATAAGATTCACAACAGATTTGTTTTCCAGCAGACTAGGATAGATTTTAGTGACTTGTCCCCCCATATTCCTTATTTATCTGCTTCTGGAAAAATCAGCTGTACAAAAATAGACAAAAACACTTCACAGAGAACTAGGTACAGGAAGTAGTTCATTTATGTGCCATTTATAGTCACTGGAAGCCTGGTGAACTCTGGACAAAAACTTGGGGGGAAAAAGAAAAGCTTGTGCTGAATTTGAGCTGGACAGAGAGGTTATCATTCTAAAACGACTTGGCTGTGATATGAGAACGCTAATTGTGACAAACAGCCTTCTAGTCCTACGTTCTCTTCAAGATGGGACCTTTGCAGCTGTCTAATATGCTTCAGTATTGAGTTAGGCACACAAAAGCATCACTTCTGGAAAAGAGAACTTAATGCCAAATGATTTGGAGGTGTTCCTTCAGTTTGCAACCATTGGATCTAATCCACTGAACTTCCAAACTTAAGAAACGCCATAGCATCCTAACAGAATTACAATAACCTGGATGCTCAAATCCAAAGGGGGTTTTGTCAAAGCACGGAGTAGTTTTCCTTTGACAGATCTTGGTCAAATTCTAATACGACCTTCTGAGCTTTCATGAAAGCACTTGTATAAGCAAAAGAAAAACCAATCCCAAGGTAAACTGGGCAAACATTGCTGGCCACATGACTTGCTTCTGAAGAATCAGCTAAAGCACAGATCTTCTGCCTGGTGAAATGTGACTCGTGCGATGCCAGTGCGATTCGCCCGCAGTCTCTGCTTTCAGAAGGGGATTCTAGTGCTCCGTCACAGGCGCTCGCAAAGGACCCTGGGCCAACGCTCAGAGCAGAGCGATGCTTAGAGAGGTACCCTGGGCAGTTTGGGTCAGGAGCCCTTTACCTTCGCTGCGGTCCAGTGCCATGGACTGCTCCGTGTCCGTGTACGCGCGCGGGCCGTGGCCCTGCACGGGGTCTATGCCGCTGGTCTCCATCAGGTGAACGATGTCCATGCGGTTGATTTTCGTGAGGCATTGGGTCAGATTTGTATCTGTGGCATTGGAACGACACCGTGCAGCTGAGTTAAACATCACACGCACGCTCTCTCCCTTCTCCTTTCCATAGGAAGGGCATATGTAGGATACTGACCAATATCATCTATAAGTTACAGATACGTTTAGAAGCAGTGCTATGTAAGATCTAAAAAGAACTGAATGGCTGCCTCTAAAAATTAGCACTCTGGTTTTTTCCTTGTAACAGATTTGTTGAGTTGCTGTGTCATACAGACAAGACAAGAAATGACACTGAGTACAATCCGTGGCCATCCTTTCTGTAGCCTGAATTTTCCCCACGTTTTCTTGGTGATTGCAACACACAGCTGCCCCCTCAACGAGCACACTGGAGCCGGTTACACACAGGAACCGGAGACAAACCTGTTGCGTGTTTCCCATCCCTTTCAAGCCAGTATTTGAGGAGCGCGTGGCTCTGGTCTTGCAGCGAATTGGGATTTTCAATTCGGATCTGGTGAATTTGCTCCTCTGTGAAGTCCAGTTCTCGCGCTAGCTCTGAAAAAGAAATCCATCTCTGTGAAAAGGTCGACTACTACTCCCTAGGTCTAATTTAATTCAAAGCAAAGTAAATGGCTGTGAATTACAGCTTGACCCCGAGAAAACCCATGAAACCAAGAGTAAGTGATGTCCTTCCCTTGTAGCACAGGCTCAGGCTGCAGTCCAGACAAGAGAAATTACTTGATAGTCTGTAACATCTTTCTTGTATCCGGAACCAGGGGCAGCTTTCTGCCATCACCAGACTAAGATGCAGCTGTTGAAACGGGTTCATCAAATAAGCTAAAGCCACAGCGAATTTGTGGGATTCCTACTGTTATCCTGCTTCTTTCATAAAGGAGGATTCAGGTTCTACTCCACTGCCATTATGCATGGACTTCATTTTGGAAGGTGTCCTGTTTTAATGAGGCAGAGGGAACCCGACCCCAAATAATCTTTTTTCTGGGCTGGTTTGTAAAACTGTGCCACCGTAAACTTCAATAAGTAGAGAGTAACTAAGCATTAGACTCAAATCCTACAAAGTCCAATGAGTTTGAAGCAAAACCAACCCGTCTCACCCATCAAATTAACATCTGGCAATCTTTTACTATAAGCAATCTTTGCCATAATAAAAGACAGGAATATTTATGCAGGTCTATTACCCTGCCCTCCCTAAAATACTGTAAAACATTAATTTGACGAGAATCCATTTTTTCTAGTTTTGTTTTCGTGATTTTTTTGCAACATTTTTTGTGTCAGACTGCACAGTTTGACACAGCGTGAAGATTTCTGCACAGGTCTTTCTCTTTTGCAGAGGCTTTAAGCTGATTGTCAGTGACATTTGCATCTCATTCCATGTTACTCTCACTTGTCTCCACTACCATTCGCTGTCTCAGGTCTATTGAATCCACAATATAAATATTGCTTTAGGTGATTGTGATTGTTTAGGTACCTTGTGATCCCATTTAGGACTCTTAGTATTCCAAAGACAACAAGCTTCTGAAATATTTTTATAAAACATCTTCAGATAATCAGAAAATAATCCAGAATAAACATGAAAGGAGTGGGGACCATTCCCATCCTTTCTCTCTGGAGCAGACAACGTGCGTTTTACCTGTCCAGCTGAATCCAAGGTGATCCGCGATATGGGCCAGTCTCTCCTCTGTCTTTTCCTGATCATCCTGTTGATCTAAAGGTCAAAAAGAGCTACAAGTTGCCTTTTGCAAGTTAAAAACCATTTCCATAGGGGAGAGAGCCCAAGAAGGGAAAGCGCTGGTTTTTCCTAACTGCTGCGTCTAAATGTGGACAGGCTGCGTAACTCAAGCGAGGCCTGTAAATCCCTAGGTTCAAAAAGAAAACCAAAAAGCTTGGCTTTTCAAAAAGCACAGCACTATCTAGTTTTTCCATCTGAAAATCAGCCTTTCACGTCGAATTGTCATGTAGCACTGAAGCACCTACGGTGTCTGTTTCAGCCAAGCATTTTACTCTAAAACTTCTTTCTAACGTTCAGTTGAAGACTTAGTCAAAGTCAAGAGCCATCGTTTTCCATGCCTCCTTAGCAAATGCCAGGGTGGAAGAATTCATCGGGGACTGGTGCTTCTGATCGTGTTCTTTCTGTTGTAGGGCAAGTGGTGTTCAAACAGCCCACACAGCACTTGAGATTGTGGTCTGTATTTGAGATACTGTTAATTTCAGTGTCTTTGACCCTCTGGACAGGGAGTGAGACAAAATGCTCACAACAAAGGCAAGGAAAAATCACATGGTCATTCGTCAGTCCTCATTCCTTTCACTAAAGGTGAGACTGACAGCTCCTCCCATCCCCAGAGCTCGTTTGAGGATGGCAGAATTTGAGTTTTGATTTTCCCCGAACGCGCACGTGGATTGCGACACCTCTGAATCAGGAAATTGCTTAGGGTTCGTGATATGCACGTGTCATTTCAGCTCCTGATTTCCATTAGGGCTACCCAGCACTAGCACACAAGTAGGTGAGAGGAAAACCAAGTACCAGAAAACGTGTACGAACGTTACCCGTGACTCAGGGTTTTCTTCAGACACGGACCGTCAAAAAAAGGGGACACAAAAAGCTTCGTTCTTTAAAACTCCTGCAGATCTCTTTGCGTACCAACTCAAAAGTCTATAAATTTGCCTGTCTCGCTTTCAATTGACACCCAAACATTTGTTATTAGTAGAAGTTAAGAGTTAGTAATAGGGCCAGGGAAAGTCAAAAGCCAAAACGTGCATGACCTAAGCAATCAGTTTAATGATAAAACCATACATATGTTTAGAAGTGTTTTTTTGCTTATTAAGGTAACACTTCCCCATAAGCATTTATGGTTTGCAATCTTGAGATCGTTTCACAGACAAGAACACAGACACAAAATAAAAAACCCAAACACAGCTCACAAGGGGAAAAAAAAGCACAACTAACCACCAAAAGCTGAAAAGAAAATGCCACACACACTACACCTGTACACAAACGCACACACGCACCAAAGAAAACAAAAAGAGTTTAATTCATGACATGCGTTGCACAGGGAATCCCAGTCGTTGGCAAATACCTTCAGCACGGTCATGGACATTTTCGTCAGGGATACGTTCAATTTGAGTCTCTACAGACTCATCCCAAATGGGTCTGATGTCAAAGATGTCTTCGGGAACTGACTGCTGAGTCTCACTGGATGGCACATTTTCAATAACTGAAACTTCTAGGGCACTACTGCTTTCATCATCTGAAACTAATTCTTGTTCTCTCTCTGACTGTGTGAGTCTTTCCACTAATTTAGAAGCTTCGTCACTAATCTCTTCAAAAAACTCTATGGAGTTTTTGTAAAGATCAAAGAAATGGTCCTTACTTTCCTTTGTGGGACTAAAAGCACTGCGGGAGCCTGTAGCGCTTCTGCTTTTAACTGGCAACCGTGAAGAAAATACCTTCGATCTTGCTGTTGTTGCCTCATCTGAGTCTAGCTCAAACTTCATCTCACTCTCCCTCTCCCTGGCCTCTGCCTCAGCCTCAGCGTAACTCCTAGCTTTGATGGAACGTTTGGCCTTTGGATCCACGGGACTACTGGCGTCAGATTCCGATTTACTCCGGCTGTCTGGTTTTGAAGGGACCGCGCTCGTCATGTCGAGCGCTTTGGGTGACTCTGGCTTGTGGACGGATGTGTCCGCATACAAGTGTTGTGGCTCGGTTTTTTGGAAAGCGGATTTCACGGGAATTTTAGACTTTGGTTTTGCTTGGCCATCTTTTCCTTCACATTGCAAACTGTCTAGGAAGTCATCCGGGGCAAGGCTCTCGTTTTCCAGTTGTTGCGAGGATTGCGATGTGGCAGCAGCTGTTCTTACAGGGATTTTGGATTTGCTTTCAGAAGAAGGCACACTCTCCATTAGAGCAGTAGGGATTTCAATCACGGATCTCTGTTCCTCTGGGGAAGAGTCTGGGGACTCCTCACCCTGTTCAGAACTAACTGATTGAGAGACTTTGGAAAAATCTAATTCATCTTCTACCGCACACTGCTCGGGAGAGATGGGGCAAGGCACCTGACTGCTATCGACCATGTCGGTCTCCGTTCTGGAGAGGGGCTCAGCTTCAGAGGCAGCGGTTTCTTTCTTTGGTGATTTGGAAGAAGCTGAAATACCCATTTTAATTGGAATTCTGGATTTAACATCTGCTTTTGCAGTGCCTGTGCTGACACCTTCACCCGTCATTTCTTCAGATCTGTCGCTGAACTCGGGTGACGGGGGTGAGCATTTTAATGCATCTTGTTCTTGTGTATCTGACGCCTCTGACTCTGAAGGTGCAAACGGGTCTGGTGAGCCCTTCAGCTGTGAAGATTCCACCTCTGCTGCTTCTTTTGCTTCTTCACATAGAGAAACTTCTTCCTGAGGCTCCTGCCCCCCCCTGGAAGAAGTGAAAGCTTTCATCTGGGTAGTTCCTTTTGGTCATGTCAATGGCTCCACTTCTAGTCATCTCAAACAACTTGCCTTCCTGAAAAAGAAAAGGATTTTGTTCACTGAGTGGTGTCCCTTCTTCAGTGGGTGTCCTGGCTGGTGTCGTGTCAGGGGTTGTGCCTTGGGATCGCCTGTCTACCATCAACCCAAATATCTTTTGCTCCTCTTCTTTCACCCGAGCTTCAAAAGCATCGTCGTCTTCACGTATTTCACTCCACGTGTCAGAATCCACATCGGTTCTAGTGATGACAACCTGACCTGTCAATTGCTCTGTTTCATCTCTTGTATCCTCAAGGGCAGATTCAGGTAATTTTGTTGAATCCGAGGCCGGAGACCCTTGTGACATTGTCTGAAATTCGTCCTCTGGTTTGGGCTCTATTTCCACGTACACTTCCTCTGAAGAGCAATATTCACTGCCTGTGTCTCTGCTAAGTAAAGCTTCGCCAGTCTGATCTTTCCCTGCTACAACAGAATAGGTTTCCCTAGATAGAAGGCTTCTACCAGATCCTACCAGACTTTCAGAGTCAATAAAGAAATGCCCAGAAGACACATTTTCGTAAGGGCTCACTATATGCGGATCACTACCATTAGCAGCATCTGCCGCACAGCTCTCGAGTTCCACTGTGTCAGTGGTTAGGGATGAATCCTCCGGTAAGGGCTCCTCAGCATGACCAGCCCCGTGAGATGCCTCACAACCTGTATCTGCTTCTCTCGAATCCCTTGCCGAAGCAGAAGGGTCAGCGGTGTCACCTTCGGCCAGGTTGCCATCGCGTGGAACAGAGTACTCGGTGGTACCGTGTCCACAAGAAAGATCGTCTGCCTTCTCTGACGCGTCTCCCGTAGAAATGAAATCTCTGTGCGGTAATGCTGCCATGGGTTCGACATCTTTTTCAGCAGCGTTGCACTGCTCAATCATTAGTGAAGACTCAGTGTGAACCTCTTTTTGAGAACTGTCACCAACAGAGTGACAGGGAGTACACCCCAATCGTGTAACCAGGGCATCGGGACTGACTATCTCACAGTCACCTGCACTGTCACAACCTTTTGATTCAGCACTTTCTGCTGATGCACAACCATCGGAATGACAGGTGCTCGTGGAAGGCTTACAGCTGCGCCCAAGGACAAGCGGCTCCTCTTTGTCACCTTTGCTTTGTGCTTTAACCTCACCTATCCTGACAGAGCGTGGTTGGGAATCAATGGGTTGGAAACCTGCTTCGTCGGGGCTAGAGCTGGAGTCAATGCTGGATGGTAAAGGTGAGGGTGGCTGCACTCGGATCACAGGCTCCATTAGGAGACCCGAGTCGGCTTCTTTTTTGAGCTGAGTCAATTCTGGCTCGCTTTCGGAAGAGGAAGAACTTTTCCTAGATTCAGCTGCAGGTGTCACCACTGTGGGTGTGTCTTTTTCCCCTACGACCGTTGGCTCAGGTGCTTCGGCCTCACATGAGGCTTCTGAATTGGCAATCACAGAAGATTCATCTGACTTACGACTCTTTTTATAATCTCTCTTCTGTTTTGCTTCTTGTTCCAATTCATCAAACATTTTGATTTTGGTCACCATTTTAAACATCTCTTCTTCGGGGGTGAATCTCTTCTTTGGCTCACTTTCCAAATCATCCTCCGGTTCTTCGTTGACTTCAGGGATGGTGGCTGACTTTGGTACGTCTGCCATTTTAGGTGTGATTTCGTAGCTAATTTCTTCTGAACTAGGAGTTTCAGGTGAAACGGGACTTTTCCCCGAACTCTCCATGAGGGATGTTTGCTCTAGACTGTCATCATCGGCACTTCCCTCAGGGTCACGGAGAATCCTGGAACGCACTGATGCCAGCTCTGGGCAGGCTTCTGCTTTGCTAAGAACAGACTGAGGAGGACCCCGCCCCAAAATACAAGCCTTCACTGTTGGCTCTATGGGGCTGCTTTCAAGTGAATCGCGGCAGGGGGACTCTTTCATAGGACTGGGCTCCAAAGAGTCAGGCGTTTTGTGTGATGAGTTATCTTCTAGCACTGGGCTTGCTTCCAGGGAGTCTTTATGGCTTATAGTCAAAGAGTCATCTGCAACTGGGCTAAAGCCTTCACTATCATGGCTAGCAAGTGAAAGTTCCAATTTCTGGGGACTTCTAACTGTAAGACGGCGTTCACAGGCTACGTCTTTTTCTTTCTCTAAAGCAGTGTCATGTGTTTCAGAAGACTTAGTGAAATGTGCAGTGGTTCTGGATTCTTTATCCCTGCTAATATCTTTCATAATGGAAGCTGAGCTACTTCCTTTAAGTTTATCAGCCTCTTCTTCAGAGGCTGGAGGTACACGCTCTTCTGATACATGGTCAGAATGAGACTCACTAGTCTCGGTAACAGCATCTAGCTGCCTCTCACTAATACCTTTTTCATCTTCCTTTGAGGAGAGTTCCTTCGGAGAACATGTTTCTGCTGTTGTGTGTACTCCTCCTACCGCTCCTTTAGCGTCTTCAATTTGCCCATCATTTTTCTTTGGTGAGAAGGAAAGGCTTTCTGGGCTTGTTTCAGGAGTCTCTGCCAGACCCTCATGCTTGTAACTTTCCTCCGAGCTGATCTGAGGGGTTCCGTCAAGTAGGCTGCCTGGAGAGTCAGCCACACCTTCGTGTTTAAGGCTCTCGGAGCTCCCATCGAGAGCAGCACTTTGCAGAGAAAGAGCAGGAAGGAATCCATCTTTCCCATGCTCTGTGGGAAAAGCAGCACCGAAAGGACTGGTCAGTACTTGCTCCAAGTTAAGCTCTTCCTCCTCTGTCACTGAGAGGTGTCGGAACTGTTGGTATTTGTCATTATCTTCCAGTTCTTCTTTAATGACGTCAGAAAAGTCTGTTGAGGTTTTCCTGTCAGGGCTGATCTGGAAGTCAGGATCTCCTTGATCATCAGAAGTCCTGCCCTTCCCAGGCGCTGTTTCTTTGGCCCTTTCAGCAACCATTACCGGAGGGAGAGGTTCGATTGGCTTTTTGCTGCTCTGCTCTTTTACTTGGTCTTTGCCACCAGCTTTCTTGGCAGTTTCCATGGTAGAAGTTTGTGCTTTTCCTTTCTTTGACTGTGGCTCTTTCTCTGCTTTTGGCACCGTGCTTGGTTTGTCCTTCTGTTTGTCTGTCTTGAGGTTTGACGCCCGCCTCGTTTCACTCTGTGAAGGAATTGTTTTCCTGCGGGACGTTTCCTTCTCGGGGGCCTGTTGCTTCTGTTTGACAGATTTGTGCTCAAACAGTCCAGAAACATTCTTGGACGGGTCTTGCCCTGACTGGAAGGCTTTCATCAGTTCCCGAACGGACATGGTCTCTTCGAGTCTCTCTGTCTTAGAAGAAGGTGAGACAGGCGGCTGGGCTTTGTGTGCTACTGGCTTTTTGACTTGTGCAGGCTTTTTAGGCGCCTTTTCGGCAGGGCCTTCTTTTGCCTGAACTCTGACAGGCAGTTTTGACCGTACTTTTTGCTCATCTTCCACTCGTTTCTGAAGAGCTTTGACTTTATCTTTTATTGAGCCAATGGGAGTTTCCTCAATAACAGGGGACACGGCTTTAGGCTCCGGAGCAGCTGTCACCTTTAGGCCAGGCTCCCCAGCCGGTGCCTCGTCTGCAGCAAGCTTAGGCAGTCTCAGTTTCTCTCCGCTGCTGTGCGCCTTGCCTTCCTTTGGCTTTGGCTTTTCTCTTAATTTTGCCCTAAGGGGCTTCTTAACTTCTGAGGCTGCCTTCTGTTGCTCCTGCGAGCTTGCTTTCCCAGTTTTTGGAGAGTCTTTTCCTTTTCTTTCAGAATCCCTGCTTACTACCACTGCTTCAAATTTCTCTTCTACTCCCTCCTCTTGTAAGGCCTGTGGCTGTACCTCATGAAGAGAAACGTGTGTTTTTAAATCCTCTGCAAGGTAATCCACCACTCCTGTCGCATCCGGCTCCCCCTTCTTTGTTGCCCCTTTGTCTGCCCTGACTTCAGCGCGGCTGGGCTCCGTGACTTCTGATGGAGCGTTTCTTCTGGCCTCTTCGATTTCTTCATCGCTGACAATGATCCATTCTTCTTCTAAGGGTTCTTGTTTGGAAAGGGACTTCTGCAAAATGTGCTCTTCTCTGGTATAGGATCCACCTCTCAGAATTTCATTTACTTTTTCTAAGTCCTCTTTCACTCTTTCAACTATTTCAAAAGGTTCTCCTGGCTCTTCTTCAGCGGGCTTTTCAAGATCTTTCACTTTAATGGAGCCTGATTTATCAGAAGGATCAGTTGTCAGGATGGCAGTCATTTTGATCAGATCTTGTTTCATCTCAGAAACTTCAGACAACAGGTCTGGACTGGCTAGTACAGGGACTTCGTTAACCAGATGGCTTTTCAGGACAGATGTTTCTGTAGATTCTGTCTCGTCATCTTTGATGCGAATGAAAAACATCGAAAGTAAAATGGAAATCAAAAATAGAGATTGGAAAATGTAATCAGGACTGAAAATGACAGTCTTTGGCTGTAGTGGTAGGAAGGTCAACAAAATGGGCTGGGAATGGTGGATCCACAAGATCTGAGGGTACAAGAGCAAAGCAAAGCTAACAGGGCGGGGGTGGGGGGGGAAGGAAAACCAACTGAAAAGGAAAATGGCAGGAAATAACTTGCTTCACTTTATTGCTAGAGCACAACCACGCATACAGTATCAAAGCTGGAACAAACCAAATCAGGACACCACTAAAAAAAAAAACCCCAAAACAACAACAACAAAATTTCAAATCAAAGCCAGAAGAAACACAGTGAAGTTACACAAAGAGAGGCATCTCAAGATTGTTCAGATGTTACAGATCAATGTTCAAATAAAAAGAAAAACAAGAAAAAAGGGGGAAAGCATTAGAACTGATTGAAAGTCCATTTCCTCTAAGAGAAAGCCAGTGTTAGCAAACTGTCAGAATAACATCGGGTTAACAGTTTTGTTTTTCTTAGTGACCAAAATAAAAAATGAAAAGTAATTCTGCAGTAATCTAAAATACGATCAAATACGTAGAGATCTGAATCAGCTGCAAACCGGCATTTCATCTAAGGGGATTTCACACCTACACAATGAAACAAACAGGCTTTTGTTTTAAGAGGCATGGTCCTTTCCTTGGAACATCCTCATTGACAACTAATGAACTGACTGAGGAAAGAGAAGACAGAGAAGAAAAGGAGAGAGAGTAAGAAAAAACTGTGAATCAACTTAGACGTGATTTCAGAGTTTTAAAAAATGTAATGTATGGCAACCCAAAGTCACAGACAATCACACTAGACACATACATACAATTCATGTAAGGCAAGTTATTTCCATGCAAAGCAAAGGTGTTGCAAATGCTGCTGGGTAGGTAGCTTCAGTTAAAAACAAGAGCTCTAAAAATTAATCATAGAAATTAAAGGTACATGAAAATCCTGTAAAACATACTGTGGTGAAATATTGTCTAATCTGGCAGTCAACATACAGGAAGGTGGCTGCAGCTAATTCCCACTATGCCGTAACTGCCTGCTGGTAATATTTCATTTCAGCAAGGACTAGCAGAAAATGCATGTTGAACAGAACAAAACAGTGGAGAACTGAAGCAAGTTACAAACAGAACACAATGCTTAGGAATTACTAATGGGCATTTTCCCTTTCAAGGTAGCACGTCACATGGAACTGCACATTTCAGCACCCCAGCAAAAGTCAAAGCACTAATGCAGATGGGGAGAACCTAAGCAACACAGAATTAGCTGTCTTTATCTGTAAAAAGGATTCATTTTGCTACACTGTTCTCCTGGGTGCAACGAGCGCTAAGTATCTGTGCTGTACGTTAATTAGAGCCAGATTGCTGCGGGTATTTTGGGGCTGAAAATGTGGTCTTTTGGTGCTGCTGCTTTGCAGTGAACTGTCTGGTGCACACCGAAATGCCAGCCAGTAATTCTGTAAAACTGTAGTATGTACTTTCATAAATATCAAACGTATGACTCTTCCACTGGCCAATAACGGAGTTAATTAGCCTGAAGCAAAGCAACTCCAGTGGGAAATAAATTGGAAGTGCTGTCCAGACAGTGTGTGGCTGGAGCAGGAACACCCACCGGGGTTTCTCTGGGGCCCTGGGGGATTTGGCAGTGAGGAAGCGGCCGGAGGCCAATGCGACACGCTGCACTTTAACTGCAAACAAGGCAAGACGTTGCACTCCAGACTGGAAACAAGGCAGATGTCGTTCTTTTCCTGAACGGATCCAAGAATGGCTGCATTTGGAAGCAGCTCTCGTCAGGGACACTTCAGTGTGTGCAGAGATTTGTTTGATTTGCCTCTCCCGTAAAGGAGACGTTTGCGAGCCCCTCCCCCGCGCTCTCTCACGGTCACGGCCTGGTTGTGCGCGCTCAGAGGGTGTTTGTGCTGCGCCAAGCTTTCGGGTCAGATTTACAGCCATATTTCACCACAGTAAAGGGTGGGGCAAGGGAGGCAGGGTTAAACAGCCTGATTCCTTTGGACAGTATCACTTTTTGGCATGGTTGTATTCCATGAGACTAATGAAATCGGTTGGAGTCCTCATTAGGTTTTCATTAAAAGTGATACTGTCATCCGTCTCAAATATGAGGCAAGAACGTGTGTCAACAAAAGGAGAAAACAAAAAAAGCGGAGGGATGAGCATTCATACGAGCAACATAGCAATAGCGGGATCACTAGGGATGTCAAAGGAAAGTAAATGCTTAGATGAACGGTTTTAAACTGCATTACTTGTTAATTTACGTGTTAAAGCGTATTTAATTGGATAGCTGCCGAGATATTAAATTGTTTTCTATTACAGTTGTAAGTATTGATGTTATGAGCAGTAGCAGTTAAAACTTAGCTCTCTTTCATGCTTATCTTTACTCTTAACCATCTCTCATACAAACTGCATTATAACATTCTCAAGAAAAAAAAGAAAATCTTACTTTTTTCTGAAGTCACATCAACCTGGAAGAGAAAAAAGCAGGAGATTTAAAAGTTCAACTAGAATTGCTATACAGAGCCACGAGTGAAGTGCTAGTTGTACGGAGAAACACGGACGTAAATGGAACCAAGAATGCATTTAAAATAACAGCAAAAGCGTGGCTTAATTTATTTAAGGTCTCTAATACCAGAAAAACTGTTACTTTGCTATAGTCATGGTCAACAGTAGATGCAACATGTTGCAGTGTATTTCCTTTAAATGCTCTTACAGCAAGTGTGGAGGGCCTGAACTTCTGCACGACCGGGTATTTTGTTGCATTGCTCCTAATTTATTTCTTCCCATCTAAAGCAAAATACTCCAATATGGTTATGTGATGGCACATGGTGCATCTGAAAGGCACCAGGAAGTTTTATGCCTTGTGTTTCCTTGGACACGTTCATTCTGAGAACAGGGATTGCATTTTTGCCTCTGTGTTTAGTGATGACGAAATGCAGGTGCAGAAGTGATGGCAGAACTGCCCGAGGCATGCCCTGGGGCTGGATGCCACTAATAGCTATGGATACCTTTACATGGAAGCTGTGATGGCCCTCACAGGCCACCTTTCTGGTTTTTCAGAGTTATTTGGGTATAGATCAAAAAAGTCCTACAATTTTACTCTTATTCAAAAGCAAACAAAGTCCTTGCCAAAAAAAGAATTAAACAGAACACAGTGTCAGACTATGAAAACTCAAGAAGCAAATTTTTGAGGTTGCCTTGCAATTTCAGTTTATTTCAGTTCCGCTAGCATTTGTCCACACCAGCACATGTTGTTTAAATTTGGCTATGGCAGAATATGCAAAGTCAGAAGCAGCGTTAAACCTTTAATTTCCTATGCAAACTTGTGGTAGGGGTAGGACAGCTGTGAAGAATGCAAATCAGCTGTGCAGTACTGCTGATACACGGTGCTGTGCATGGTAAAGCCCCCAAGGTAACTTTAGCGAGTGCTGAAAAGGTTTAAATAGTTCCAACTATTCTTTATAAAGATAAATGCGATGCACAGTCTCAATCAAGGTGTTAGGAAATCCTTGCCTTGCCATGAGCTGACAAGGAACAGAAGGAAATCCCTGGCCACACGTGCATGTTCGTACGTGCCTGGCAATCCTTTAGGCTCACGTAATTAAAGCTCACACTCAGCAGTGTGTGTAACAGGTCCATAATAGCCCAAATTCCTCTGATGCACAGACTGCCCTACATGGTAACCCTGCATCCCTAGGGCGTTCTAGCTTCCCTCACTTTCAGTTCTTCCAGATCAGCCCAGATGTATGTCAGCATACTAATTACGATAAAAATTAATGAACTAAACAATAAAGAGTTGAAAATGCTTATAGCCATCAATGAGCTTGTCTTTCTGTGCTTTAGTTTCCTATACAAAACCAGAAGTGATCTTTACCACAGCAGCGGTAAATATTTTTGGAATGGTAATAGGAAACTGCAACTGGTGCCACAGAACTGCTGAATCTGTGCACGGAGAAGATGCCCATCCTCCCTGGGGAGCTGGCCCTTCTCACAGTGTTTCCAACAGCTGAACGTCATCGAAGCGTGGGGATGCTTTTCTAATGTGACTCATTCGTGTCGGGGTCAGAGCCCAAGCAACATCTCTGAGTGCCAGAACGGGGCTGGGAGCGGATGCAACTTGGTTTACGCTAAAGACGAACATTCCAAACCTCCTACGTGTGACCTCTGGGTTAACGCTGGTTCTGTACCGGGTGTCAGTCATCCGGCAGAGACCTGTAACATCCAGGCTGTTGGATGTGGTAAATGGAGAAGCCTGGTAATTTTAACGTGGGGGAAGTTCAACCCTGTCTCTTCCCCAAGTGAGTCTGTGCAAGGCCCTCTTCACTGTGCTCGCAGCACTGAGCTAAGGATCAATCTTCTGAGTTGTGTCTCTTAGTTGTGTTTGAGCAGTGTGTGTAGGCAAGAACGTGCTGATTTAGCAACATTACCTCTTCTGGTTCTGGATCTGAATCTGATTCCTTTTGGTCCCAAAGTGCCATGCAAAAAGAGAAGGGGGAAAACAGAGCAGGCAAAAGGCAATTTTTTTTTTAGAAGAGAGTAGGAAAAAGTAACTTGTGACAACATTTAACAGAACAGAAGAAAATGCAGCACGTTTCTGCAGTTGATTTCTTACGTCAAAAAGCAACAAAACTAAACGTTCAATTTAAACACAAAAGGCTACAGAACCAAGCAAAATACAAACAGGGAAGGTTAGAGGTCTAGTGATCCTTATTTGTACCGAAACTTCAAATATATACATGCTTTTTCATCCATAAATTAGCATCTATAAACACTTGAAATATTTAGGAACTATTACCATTTGAAGTTAAAGTACGTTGAGATGCTCAGCTTTAAAATTATACTGAAATGCTATAATAAAGATTTATTATATTCTAAAAAATGCTGACCATTTTAGGCAAATACATCCCTAAAAGGCATGCAGCTTCTAATCTGACCAGGACAGGGAAAACCCCTGTGGTTTGAGAGAATAATCCTAAGCTGGCACTTCTAAGGAAGCAAGTGTTTAACATCTGAGAGCACTCCCACTCGTCTCTTCTGAGTCCGCAGGAAATACCTGGTGACACTTCCAACGCTGGCATTGGGGCCACCAAACCCAAGACACCGAAAGCCCTTGGACAGAATTCTTCCTCTTTCAAATCCCTGCCCACAAAGCTTTAACCCCGTTTTGCCCTCCTCCTCAGTTCTTGTTTGTATGACAATGCTGATGCCTACAGCTGGGTATAATGTCTCAGTACCTTGGTGTAAATGGGTAAAGTGATGTTTAAGTTACATATGGCTTGATGAACGAGGCCTCTGGTAGATTTTGGCTCCTTCATGAATGATAATCGTCCACAGGGCTCTTGAGTGCTATCTCGGACCTGGCACAGCAAAAATACACACGTTTAATCTGCTGGTTTGATGTACGTGCTACTTGTGCCTCTCAAAACTGTTCAGCAGGAGTTTTTCTCCCCACCAGATGGGGGAGAAATGTCCAGGTAGGCAAAGCCAATGTGGTTTTGTTTTCATTTTCCCCCCTGCTGTTTGTACATTTACGTACGGATGTATTTGGTTATTCAATGTATGGTGGAAAATTCAGCAGGTGGGGAAAGCAAAGCCAAAGGAAGGCAGCGGCACAGATGAAGCTGTAAATTAAAACAAGCTACAAAATATTGCTGGAAACGAGGGAGAAAGTTTAAAATTTGTCTAGCAGCGCACAGCAACTGTAACACAATGACGGAGTGGGCTGGTTTTCTCCGCTTACTGGAAGTTCCCATTCATAAATCATTTCTCCACAACTTTTATTTATGTAATGGAAATGGCTTCCTCCACTGTAGTCAGAACGTCCAGGTAGAAAGAAAAGTTTGTGGGAAGAGGTTTCCAGTGCTCTCTCATTTCCCTCTCAGAAGGGCTGGTGATGGGGGCTCGGTGACAGCAGCCCTTCTGACCGCAGGGGGCTAAAGCATTACTTAATTTGGGGGGAATGGAGGCTTTTTACTTGGGCTTGTATTTTGCAAGTTTTCCTACTCATAAAAAAGTTTTTTAAATGGAATAGTACAAGGATAAAATTAGGGTACAGTTGGGAATTTATATAAATTAACTAGTTTGGTTTTCTTTGTTCACAAAAAACTATGGTGGAGTGATAACTGAAATATCCAAAACGGAGCTATCAACATTACCTTAACAAACAGAGGAAGTCTGTTTTCTTTGAAGGCAAAGAAACTGAATATATGGTGTTGCCCGCTCTTTGTGAGTGGCACCAAATTGCCAAAGCAGTCAACGTAGATGGGTTTTCCTTCTAATACCTGTTGGAGAGGAAAAAAGCAAACCATCAATGCTTGTGAGGTGATAAGGATTTCTTCTTAAGGATAATTCTACAGTAGTTACAATCAATGTCTGGAACTGTTAGGACTTGTCAGCATTTACAAGACTTGTTAGGTACCTAAAATGTGTGGAAACATTTCAGATTATTAAATTCCAAAGATAAGAGATTGTTAATTTAGTAACAATAGTGCAGTACTTCAAATGACAAAACGCGACTCAGTGTCATAAATCTGGGCAAACTTTTAAATCTAGATTTTAATTTGGATTTTCGATTTACTCCCATTTTAGCACAATTTGCTAACCTGGCCTTATCAGCACAGTCAAAGAAATATTGTCTTCAGCCACTAGAACTCAGAGTGTGTACCTACTGTAAGAGGTTTTGAAAGGCAGGCCTTAGGAAAAGACCTCCCTGGAATCTCTCTACAATGGCACCACTTGTATCTTCAGACTGCTGTTGTTATGGCCCCTCCCCGTGTTTGAATATCAGAGCAGCAGTCTGGCAGATGTGCCATTCCAAGTGCCAATCCATTCACTTATCTCATCCTTACTTTCCAGAAATTCAGCCTTGTCATTCACTTTGATAAGCCCATATTTTATCTTGCTGCTCTGCACAAGAGATGCCTGTCAGAGCTTCAGAAACTGCGAGGACAATTACTTTAAAGGTGGGATTCTCATGGAAAAGAGACTGAACTAAGCAGAACGTGCCATGTAAGTTAAAGCACCTTTGATTTGTCATCCCTTCTGAGGAAGCTGACAGAGCCAGAAAAACTGCATTTAGCAGGCAGTTTGCTGCATTCCACATAGGAAAGCTTTTGCCTGCTCAGCAACAGGTTTAACGCAATTTTGTTTTTGCAAAGCAGAATATGAATCAAACCTGCTGCTTTAACTTCTTGGTATGTGAACGTGCTGACAAACTGTGACCGCTGTCAGCTGCTTTTCTGGTTAGTGATGCGCATTTATGGCGGTACTGAAAGTTGGGATTTAGCCATCGCTTTTGGCTCCGACCTTCTCCCTTTAACCCTGTAGATGGAGTTGGACAGTTCCCTCTGGGAACAGGGTTCCCTCTGAGAACAGGGTTTCCTCGCTACTTTTTCCTGACGCCTGACAAAAGCGCAAGTTTCCATCTTATCATGGTTGCTGATACTGCATCATGACAGTACTTGTTGGCAGATTATTTTTCAGTCCTTGTGGCAGATAAAAGGCAGAAAGTGTTCGTTTAAAAGCAGACACTAGAAAACGGAGACAACTTGCAAGTCTAGTACAGTACCTCTACGTCCCTGCTTCTGGCAACTTCAGCAAAGTTTTCTTGTTGTTCTAGGGTTTTATCCACCTTGTCATCTGTCATGCAGAAACATCTTAACCGTGCTTCAATGGGATCGTGAGATTTGGCAAACACCACAAATTTGGCCATGTAGGGGACACAGATAATTTCTCTGTACACTTGGGAAGCAAAAGTAACAGATTCTTGCGTCTGCCGACAGTCTATCAACCAAAATCTGTAAAAGAAAACAAAGAGTGGTGCCATCAGCAGAGAAGGATTTCAGAAGGGAAATTCCGTGTTTCCCCATCCTGGCAGCATTAGCAGGTAACCACAGCAAGTGGAGATAACAAGTCAGAATACAGTACAAAAAGAATTGTCACTCTTGGGTTTTGTCTCCCATCCGACTTAAAGGAAAAAGCAGTCAATTCCTCACACACAACAGCAAAACCTGAGGTCTTCAGGTGAACGTGAATGACTCTGTCTGCTGTGCAAAGCTGCATGCCACATCAGAAATTACTCCTATGTGAACGTAGCCACCAAGCATTTTCCAAGCAGTAACGCGTCCTGTACCTTCTTTCCCAGCTACCACTTGAGTTTCTCTGTGGAGCTGATGCCGTTTCTTTTCAGTAAAATCAACTGCGTGGGTGGGAAGCTCGAGTTTCCCAGCCAGCCGATGAAGGGGAAGCCAGGAGGGGTCAGAGGCAGCCCAAAAGCTGCTCGGATCTGTAGGGGGTTACTCCTCACGGTGGATTACGCGGCATTGCAAGCCCAAAGCACACCTTTGGAGTGTGACCGCTCTGCACTTACTCATCTGCAGCTGAGCAACAGCGAATTTCGTGCTGTGCCGATCTTCAGAGTGCTTAACTAACGCACTGCTCAAAAGCCCAGGCTGCTGACATTTGCAAGAGGGAAAGCATGTGTGCTACAGAAAGGCACTGCACACTGATCCTTTCCTTTTCCTGCGTGGGAGAATTACGCTGTGCTGGACTCCAACTGGAGAGGCCACATCCTCTGAGAAACCACCAGATGCCTCAGTGATTTGCTGTCAAACACCAGGGGCTAAAGAGCCCCAACAGTTATTAAATCTTTTAAAAGCTGCAGCTCAGGAAATGGAAAACAAACATTGTGCCTCCAAGTCTGCACTGTAATTCACATGACAAATATATCTCTTTCCCAAGCTCATTTTGGACAGAATTAACTTATGAATGGTAAAATTGTTGTCCATCGTTAATGACGTAACTAGATATAAAAAAATTACTGTGAATAGCAAAGAGTCAGAAGTTAGATGAAAAATCCCATTTTTTAACTTTACCAGCATTTCAAATCATGTTTGGGGCAAAGTAGGTAGTTGAACACTCATTTAGATTAAAAACAAGAGGCAGAACCCGTTAAAATCTCTACATGGAGCCCTGCCTGTATCACAGAATATTAACAATACTGATCAATTTTCATGTCATCATCAGGATTTGGAAAGATCTACTACAAATATGGATTGCAGGACCATAAAGTCCCACCCTCATTCTGGCTGTCTATCACGTGTAGCCGTTTGCTGGGGACTTCACAATTTTAGGGACTTAGACTCCTCCAAGTCTGCATCTTGTTTCCACACATGGTTCTTAAAATTAGCCTTTAATTCCCGCCTTTGCACAGACCTCTGCAGCAGCAGCAGCAGCGGGCTGAATGCACTGTAAGATCCCCCTCTGGCGGTCACTGCTGTTACAGAGGAATGTTCAGTTACACCAAACAGGAAATGGGCATCAGCAAAGCAGCCAGCTTAACGGGAAAACAGCCCGTTCTCAACGGAGAAAGGATAAGAAACCAGTACTTTATTTCACCTAATGCTAAACTGGAGGTTGGACTGCAAGAGCTGATCTCATTTTAACACCGAACACACTATTTCAATAAATAACAAACCTAATCTAACAGTAACAACTGCCCCAGACACTGAATGTTTGCACTGAATTTCATGGGCAAGTTATCCATGGTTCTTTTCACTGTTTGCTGGACTACACAGCCTAGATGGAATACTTTCTAGGTAATGAATTGCATCTCCTGTTACAGAGGAGGAGATTTTTGGGCATTTCTGTGATACACATCACAGACAGGATACAAACTAAAATACATACATACCTATATATTATCTTTTTTTAAGTGAAAAACTGTTTTCAGTAAGAAAGCAGTTAAATCTCATCACAAGAACAGACGCATGGAAGAGACGCTTCTAGACCCCACCTTTGTACACCTACAGGCCCTTTCTGCCTGACTTCTCAGTTTTGGATATTCTGGAAGTAATATCTCTTACAAGATGTGCAATGAGGTAGCCAAATAAGGGATTTCTGTTTCCATGGAAATTTGCATAATAATCAGTATCTCTGTTCATTCCACTCTCCAAA